>NW_004525057.1:112167-116093 GCF_000260255.1 Octodon degus
ACTGAGCCATCTCCCTGGCCCCTAGAAATATTGATGCAATTAGAGGGAATAGATTATTTACTCTCACACGGTGACTGAAAATCAAAGGTGGGACATCAGAAAAGCTTTGAGGAAGCTCTGGATATAATTTGGGTGTAAGTAACTGATGACCAATTTTAATACTCAAAAACAAGTCTTCCTATATTATAAAAACCACAAGAAAGAAAATTTCCTAAGGAGGCGGCGCTTGTTTGAAAAGTAAAGAATTTATCATTCATCTTTTGCTAAAGGAAAACAAAACTTTTAATGATAAAAAATGTCAGTCCTCAAATCTTTAGGAACCATTTGTAAAGTCAGATTTTATTCTCATCAACTATTTAAATTCAGCTCTCTCGCTTATGATTTTGGTCTCTGAAAGCTTATCAGCCTCTGTAAACTTCAGCTTCATCTGAAACATGAGGGCTATAATGAAGCTTTGAAGAGCTAATATATTCAAAGTATAACATCAGTAAGGATATCTCTCTACAATAATAATGGGAGTTATTTTCCTGAAGTGGACAAGCCACATCACATTTCAGTTAGTCCAACAGTAGAAACCCTATGAGATCATCCTAAATAATGTAGGCATTAATAGTTTTAGGATTAACCTCACCTAATCTAGGATTCCTTTTTCTCCTCCATTCTTGCATGGACAATATCTATTAGCAGAGGGTTACACAGCATTGCAATTTGTGGGCAGGGTGCTGGTCTGTGGACATTGTGAAACACCCATCGTGCTAGTTCCATGGCCACATACAGCCTTCAGTTATTCATCCCCCCACCTTACATTGTAGAGATATCCCTTTCTTCACCCATGTCCTTTGTGTGTGTTTCTTCTTCCCCCCTCAGTAATGTCCAGCCTGGTGTTTGAGAGTACAGTGAAGGTTTGGATATGATCTTGTGTTTCTCTGATTCTGCAAGAGCAGGATTGTTATCAGGGCTTCTCCTCTTCTGATGAGCCACACAACCACTTTCTTCTGCTTCCCCAGACCTTACATGGCAGGTCTCATGTGCTAGCTGTTATTTCCTGGTTCTACAGGAAGGAGGAGCATGACCTCTTATGGTAATACATATTGTCCATGCAAGGAGACCCATCAGACTGAGGATTCTTCCACAGCTATGCTTAGCTTGGCAGCGTGCTCACATCTTACTTTATACTTTCCCACAAACCATTCCCTCCTCCCAGACATAAATTATTAGAACCTAAAATCATGGGAAAGAACAGTGGAGAGAATTCTCTGAGTGAGCCTCTACCTCTACCTGTTCTTCCCTGGAACATTGGGCTTTTCTTTTTACTTCGCTAAGTAAAAAGTGTTTGAGGGTGAGGAAGGAGGATCACAAGTTGAATGCTATTCTGTGCAACTTTGAAACACCCTGATTTGAAATACAAACTATAAATAAATAAAAAGGCTGGCATTATAACTCGGTCCTGCAGCCGTGGATCCATCCTCAGTACTGTCAAAAAAAAAAAGTATTTGGTAATTTTGTATTCTCTATCTTTTAAAGGCTGCTGTGACTATAAATTCAGGTTTTCCTAGACTGTACTTTAAGTTCTTGCTTAATGATAAATGTGCCCTTTTCATTCTTACAAGGGTCCCAAGTTAGAAGATAATGCTATAGCCCCTCACTCTTGGAAAAATACCAACTTCCTGAGTGATAGATTCACTGAGGAAGTAAGTGAGTCTGGGAGTGAGAATCAAAGACACATGTTTTCTGTAAATCTCTGGCTAGCCTGTCAGCTTTCTGGGAGCAGCAGTGCCAACTTCAAAATCTGACTGTTGCCTACACACCAGTGTACCCTTGCACTGTGCTCTGTAGCACACAGTGACAGGAGTGTATCCAGTTCTGGAAATCAGGCTTTGCCACCTTTGTCCTGCCTTGTCTATGATGTCAGGCCCCCTTCTTTTTGTGCTCCTGGGTGTCAGAGTTTCTGACAGTCCTCCTGTGTGACCTGTTCTTTTTCCTTATAGGGCTTCACATTTGGCAAAGCTGGAGAGATTCTCACCAAGCGGCTGCGGTACCTGGTTTTCAGGTCCATCCTGAGACAGGTATGTCTGCTGAGGGTTGAGCCCCGGGATGTGCGGGACCCCCACTGGCTGCCAGGATGCGGCAGTCGAGCTTTGTCACTTACTGGGACTCAGCTCCTACATTGGGCCTCCTTAAGTCTGTGAGATGGCGTGGAACCATCCCCAGGAGCAGGCCCAGGTCCTGCAGTCTGTTTACTGAGGGTAAGCACAAGGGCCTGGACTGGATGGACAGGAACATAGTCTCCTGCCTGGATTCACCTCCAGCTTTTTATCTCAGCAATTGCAGGTACTATCATTGCCCCTCAGTTTTGCCCTCTCTTTTCTCTTTTGCATGGGAATATCCAGTATCCTTCATCCTGTTTCTTACCACTATAGATGTCCTGTGTATTCTTCCATTCCAAAATCCAAACTTATTATCCTCGTTCCTTTCATACTTTCCACCCATAGTTTTACTGGCTGATAATAGCTTGATGGAATGCCTCTCACATTTTGTACTTTCGTGACCCTAACAACAGACAATGTGGATGTTTTCTTTCACAAAATGCTCATGTCCTCTGAGCTGCCTCTGGTTCTGTTGTCCTTTCCTGCTCTTCCCACTACCACTTAAAAAGATCCACTTCTGTGAACTAATAGCTAGGAGTGCAGACTGAAGACTGTTTGATGGGGTCACATGCCCTTGCTCTCCCAAGCCAACTCTCATACATCACCAAGATCCACTTAGGCTTGAGGTTGACTTTGCGCCACTGCCAGTGCCTTGTCACCCCAGGCCATCACAAATCCACTGAGTCTGGGGTGGAGGAGAAAACTAGATAATGCCTTTTGCATCAATCGATAAGTGGGACAAACATATTTCAGGGCATTCTGCTTAAAATACATCCTACTGAATGTTGTAGGGCTTTCAAATTTGAATGTTTTTTATTTTAGTTTTATTTCATTTTATTTAGTACAAGGTCTATAGGGTCTACAGAATCTCACTACTTAGATCACACTCATAGTGATCCGCCTGTGATCCAACTCCCAAGAGCTGGGATTACAGGCACACACCACAATGCCCAGTCTCTATTGTAGTCTCAGCATGCCCTGGGGGCGGGGCCAGCACTGCATGCCAGGGATCCAACCGTGGCCACTGCATCTACTTAAGCAGACACTGTAATCCGCTGAGCTATTTGGCCAGTCCAATTTGAATGTTTTTTTTTTAAATTTATTTATTTGTACATGTTTGCAGTATATAATGATTACATTTATTATGGGGAGTTTGTACACGTATACAACAGAGCTTAATTCATTTTTTGTCCCATACCTCTTCTATCCCTCCTTCTTCCTTTTAATTGTGGATCCTGTTCCCATTTGCAAAGGTCTATTTCCATTTCTTCAATCCCCTTTCCCTTCCTTTCTCTTCTCCTGCTTCCATTTCTTATTAATCTTTTCATTTGAAAAATTTCTTTCTGCATCCTAATATGTACCTTTAATTTTTTCCATAATTTTATTGATAAACAAATAGCAATGAGACAGTTTCAAATCAAATCGGTAGTACAGTTTCAATAATTAACACACTGCATACATTCTTCTTAGTAGTTAATTGCTGTACAAGATGCGGACTTGAGATCCTGTTTACAAAAACCATTAGAACAAATCATTCTATTCACTAAGAGAATGCAACTATATATCTATCCTAACCACTTTGAATACACAGATACAAAATGGACATTCATCTGTATACCCCTTTTTTTCTCTATTCCATTATTTGAATATTATAGGTATGTAAACTCAGCAAAATATTCTAAAAGAGTCCAGTGGTCCATAATAGCATTGGGTCTTCTGTTTAACTGGCAATGTCAGAGATTGTTTACCTGAGTCCCCCACAGCTCAACATAACAGCAT
>NW_004525057.1:117388-123754 GCF_000260255.1 Octodon degus
TTTTCTGAAATAGATGTCAGATCACATCTCTGTACACAAAACCTGCTACCCATATCCCTCTGAGTAAAGTCTAGACTCTCCATAGCTACCCAGAGTCCAGTTGATGTGCACTACTTGACCTCCAAGACCTCTTTTCTGTACTGCACCCTGGACTGGCACCATCCGCTCTGAGCAAAGTGGCTCCCTGCAGCACTGTAAAGTCAAGGGCTGGGGCACATGAAGATAGCAATGAAGCAGGAAGCAGGTTTTACAGCATGACAAAAAGCTTCCCCTTTGATTCCCAACAGCCAGTAAGGTTTTCTTGATAGTGTTTGAAAGATGAAGTGTGCTTTGGGCACAGAGCCTCTCTGTGTGCCTTTTTTCTTTGCCTTAGACATTCTCATGTCTTCCTTCATTTTTCATTTTTCTTCAGTTGTCACATAGGCCTTCTCTGTCCTTTCCCCATTTCCTAAAACACCATCCCCTCTTACTCCTTCATTATAATGAATTATAACACTTCGTTAGACAATTACACCTTGCTGTTTTTCTTGCATAGAATTTACTGCCATCTGATATGTTAGTTAAATGGCAGTGTGAGACAACACCTGGAGAATGAGGCTGAGGCAAATACCAGATTTATTTATCTACAGGCAGACTGAGATCAGAGTGAGAGCAGCAGCTGTCTGGAGGGGAGGCTAAGAGTTTAGAGTCGAGGTCCCAAGCACTTACTTTGGCAGCACATAGACTAGAGATGGGGTCAGAGTATCAATGGGTCAAGGTGAAATGTTTGAAGTCAAGATTGGAGAGACAGATCAGGTGTACGGATAGCACTGGTGCCAGGATGACTGCAGGTCTGGTTCTAAATCCCTGGATGACCTTTGGTTTTTGTTTGCAGAGGGCAAGCCATTGTCAGTAGTGGTCTGCCCTTTGTAGTGGGCAGCCCAGATCTCTCTCTGGTCACTTTCAGTTCAGGCCTGACAAGGATATGTGTGACTTTTTATCTTCTACTGATAGAGCCTAAGCTTTATGGAAATAATTAGTTGGTAGTACTCTCCATTATGACACTTAGAAATCTTGCTGGACTCCCTGTGGACTCCAGTTTACTCTTCAGAGCTTTTCTGGGTCTTGAGGATCCACCTTGCTCATTCTTCTCCCATTCAAGTTGTTGCACCCCAGCATCTGGCCTCCCAATCTCAGAGGCTGGTTCTGTGGCTCACTGCCACAACATCTCCTATTTTTCAAGAGGTTTTTGACACATGAAATGATGTATTAATGTGACTATGTATTAAGTCTTTTTCTTGTCTATAAACTTTGGAATGCTAAATGCCAGGAGTTTAA
Source organism: Octodon degus (assembly GCF_000260255.1). Taxonomy (NCBI): domain Eukaryota; kingdom Metazoa; phylum Chordata; class Mammalia; order Rodentia; family Octodontidae; genus Octodon; species Octodon degus. The sequence continues at coordinate 118,706 of NW_004525057.1, forward strand.
TTGATACTCAAAACTAATATTTCACTTTTCTCCCAGAGGGTTAAGGTAAAATCTTTTCTGTGCCACAGGATGTGAGCTGGTTTGATGATCATAAAAATAGCACTGGAGCTTTGACTACCAGGCTTGCCACTGATGCTGCTCAAGTAAAAGGGGTAAGTGGCTTCTTCCTCTTTATGACTGTATTCATTCCATTTTGAACCTCAGCATGATGGTGATTATTCAGGATAGACAATAGTCATCATCATCACTAAGAAAATATTAAATAGATATCTAATCCACAAGTGGCACATGCTTTATAGCAAAATATTGATTAATAAAACATTACAGTGTGTTGCTATCTTGTAAACTATGTTTTCATATTCCTGTGTTGCTAGTACTATTTATAAGATACATGTAAAGAAATAGTTATTTAGAGAAAAAAGTACTTTTCAATTTATGATTCAGAATCATACTATTAGAGGGCTCAATCAACAGAAATTTGCAATTGCTCCTGAAAGAAAGATGTATGTAGTTGGCTGCAGGAAGCCCATGCTGGGACACTGAATTTTAGAAGAAAAGGAAAAACATTTTTTAATAGGATAAAACAAGTGAAAAGCACATTGAAAATGAAAGCAAGGTTAGAAAGAACAATGTGTTGAATTGTTAATTTTTTTAAAAAAAAGCAGTTCAAATTTATTTTAAGTAGTGTTCATTTTGTTGTTAGGTTTTATACAACGTGACTTAAATGGTGGCTTTTGTGAATGTGTTTGCTTTAAACACAGAGAACTCTGGTAAAGCAACAATTGCTAAGATTCACAATGCCATTTTTCACCTCTCTGTGTGCTTCATAACTTATTCTTACAGAAGTTCTATATACTACACAGAAAAATTAGTAGTATATTAACACCTCACCAGAAGACTAAAATGTGAAGATTAGTAAGGTTCAACGTAGGGGAAGAAGAATAGAGCATATCTTTTTTCAGCTCTTCATTGTTTTGTACATTTTTGTGAGGAAAAGTTGCAAAGACGGAGAACTGGCTTTGAAAGACTTTTCTACTCTTTTTCTTCTGTCAAGTTTTTCAAAGTGTCATTTTGATATAAGCTCCATGGTTGCATCAAATAAAAATCTATGTGTTTTATTACTTATACTATGTCTTTTGGCCCTGCAAAAATATTTGGCATGTTTGTTGTGTATAAAGGCTAATTGTGATTTTAGTATCATTTCCCCTGCCCCAGCCCAAGTATTTAGTCTAGTGATTACATTATAAAGGTAGTCAATGACTTTATAGATGCTAATATGGAAGATTACAACGAATTCTGTCCCAGAATTCAGAACAGATTGCTTTCCTTATTAATCAATGCACCTGCTCATTTGGATGTTGGAGAACGTTTGTTCAAAGCTACAGAGATGGTGGTGGCTATCCTAGATTTACTCTGTCGTCTTTACTCTGAAACAGCCTCAGGGAGCAGAATAAATTTTCAGGATAGAAAATAAAATGGGCCCTTTTCAGACAAAGCAGGTTGTATGGTTAATACATTGTGTCAACTTGAGAAGCTTAGAAGTTCAATTAAGTGACTCTGCAGGGAGCCAGGGTTCTTAGTTGGTAAACATCCTCATCCTGTGCAAGAGGAGGGCATGGGCATGGTGTGAGTTCTACATGCCAAGACCCAGAGTAGCTTGTTTGTAATATAAGGAGGGGCGAGAGGCTGGCTACAAGCCACCACAGCTGCTGCCCTTCCCGTTGCTCTGAGCTGTTTTCTGCTGCTTTAACTACAGCTCTCTGCCATGTGCTTCTCTGCCTTGGAGCCAGCTGAGTATAGACTAAAACCTCCACAACTGTGCACTAAATAAACATTTCCTTCCTTAATTTTGGGTGTCAGGTATTTTGTCCCAGCAAGGAGTATGATTTAACTGAGACACAGGTTTATTGTGATACCTGTGGGATCCACAGCAAGTACTTAGGAAGGCTACAGATTTAGGATTGTCCCATTGTAGAGGATATATGTTGGATTGAAATATATAGTGGTGTACAGAAGTGACTTTGTATATTGACTTCTGGTTTTACAGTTGTAAGTCATGCACAGTAGGTGCTTAATAGTGACTAAATTTAATGTATTTTTTCCAAGTCAATTACAGGTTAAGTACATATAATAAGTATCTCAAAAAGTCCAGGTGTATTTGAATACCTTTAACAAAATCTTCTAATCTTAAATTATAAGTAGGTATATATCTAATATAGGAAATTTCCATCTGTTTAATGTAATTATCAGACTTTATGTTGCTATCTGGCAGAACCCGATGTATTCAACATTCTTTGATTAATAAAGGTTGTCTTGATATTAACAGTAGAACAGAGAAAATGTAACTGAACTCTGGATTACTATACTTTTTATATTTTTTGATTAGTCATGGAGATGTTTATTTAAAAAAAATAAAAAATGTGCAAGTAAATCTTTTCTTTCATAACTGAGAATATAATTCATAGGTTTTAGGGAAAATGAGCTCTCATACACTTACATGTGTTGTATACATGTATCAGCTCCACATAAGGAATATAAGAATTATGTATTTGCAAATATGTGCAACAAATGAAAAAAATAAATAGATCAATGGAGGAGACAGAAAGGGAAAAGAAAAAGGATGGAATAATGAATGGGGTGAATTACGACGTATTATGTACACATACCAGTTTTTCACAAGAATGTAAACATTATGTCCTTAAGGGTGTACTAACGAAAAAGAACATACAAACATGGATTTTATATATAACACAAATGTGTGTCTGTAATTTATTTTTGTTTTTCAGGCTGTTGGTGCCAGGCTTGCTGTCCTTACTCAGAATGTAGCAAATCTTGGGACAGGAATTATTATTTCTTTCATCTATGGCTGGCAGTTGACACTTTTACTCTTAGCAGTTGTTCCCATCATTGTAGTAGCAGGAATAATCGAGATGAAAATGTTGTCTGGACAAGCACTCAAAGATAAGAAAAAGCTGGAAGTTTCTGGAAAGGTAAGTCAAAGAAAATACAATTGCTCTTTTAAGTAGAGAAATATTGATGTTGTTTTGTTACTGTCTGCCACTTACTACACTCTGAAAATATTTTCATAGCCATTCCTTCAAGCAACATTGTTTACACTTGCCCACAGATTAGAAAATAAAAAGTAGCAAAGACGTTGTTAGACTCAAAGATTGACCACACTTTTTAATGGGTTTTTCTGGTTGAAGGTCATTTTACACACACTCTTCACTATTCCCCTGCCTCCTCTTCTTGCTTCAGTTCTTTACTGATTTCGTTTCTTCTTCCTTCTCCCCTTTTGCTTTCTTTCTAATTGTTTTTTTAAAGCAAGCTTAAATCTGTTGATTACTGAGGACAATAAGCCCTGTTATGTGTGGAAAGATTCAGTGTGGAAAAATTTAAGAGTATTTTATTTTATGTGACTTAAATGATGGCTCCTCTTTTACCTTGACCATGCCTTGTCCCTTCATCCTATTTTGCTTTCACTTGATACTTTTTGTCTGCATGCTTGTCTCTTTTTTCCCATTATTTGAAAAATATATGGTGCTCACTGTGTTCCCTGCAAATGTTTTAGCTCTTACCACAACGCTCATGTAGGTTCTCTTGCCACCTTATGGTTCAGTGGTCCCAGGGCCTGAGAGCTGATAAGTTTGGAATTAGGATTACAACTCAGACTATTGTGCTCATGTGAACTAGAAAACAGAAGTCCTCTGATGAGGACATGATGAACATGATGTAATAACATGTGATCAGGATCATGGCGAAGTGAGAGATGACAAGAAAGCTTATCCCATATCTGGTCCTGATGTCTGGACAGGGGAACATCTAGCAGTGGACATTACTGTTCCCTAGAGTTAGGATAGTATCAGGCAGGTGATGTGGCTCTGGCTCTTAACACTAGGTTGAAACGGACCAGGAGGCTCATCAGTGTGCATGATGAGGTAGCTCCAGGAGGTTGTCCCTCACCTCAGATGCTTTGTCTTCTGCATGCCTGCATCTCCTCATACTCTCTGCCCTGTCACTTGCTGGTTCTTCTACTAAAATTCCTTGGACTATCTTTAGCATTTCCCAGACAGTGTCTGTGAGAGGTAATTTTCCCACAGGACACAGGCTCTGGGCAGGATGGGGCTGACACCAACATTTGCTTGTAGTCCAGATAACCTTGGCCCTGATACAGAGTCTATTACTTGCCATTGTTAAAACTTCTTTTAACAATGTACTCTTCGGTTCTTTTCCCATGTGGTGTTGACTCTTTGCCTGAGGTAAATACGGCAAAATATAGGGCAAAAATGTAAACAAGAAAAATCACAGTAGTGTTCGCGAAATATTTGAAATACCATAGTAAGAATTGTTTCTGGGAAAAAGATGACTGATTCTGGTATCCAAGGTTAGCATGTTCAAGCAGTACATCACATACTCTTGGAGTCTGTCAGGGGAATGAAAGGGGTACAGGTGGATATGGGTAAATGTGAATAGGGCAAGTTTTCTGGGTAAACATCAAGATTGAGATACTACCTGTAGTTAAGGGATAACTCCTGAGAAGGATGAAGGTGCAGAGACAAAGTGGTGATTGCTGTACCGACCAGTCTACATAATATAAAAAAATGAACTCCTGTTCTATTCATCTCAGATTATCATTTAGTGAATATTTAGTATTTACTACGTGTGATACTGGTATAGCTCTACATATATTGTCTGATTTGATGGCCTCAAGAACTCTACTGAAATCTCAGCGTTAGTAACTATTTTGAAAATTTGTATCCCAACAAATTAGCAACTTTTGAAGAAAAGGGAAGTTTCATAAACTCATATGAATTACCAAAGCCAACCCAAGAAGAGATAAGTATGCTTAACAAACAAATAAAGAGCAATTGAAATTGAGCCAATAGTAAAGAATTTACTAACTTCTTAGAAAAAGGCCAGGAACTGATAGATTCACTGCTAAGTTACATAAAACCTTTAAAGATGTTAAATCACCAAATCTCTTCAAGCTCTTCAAAGAAGCTGAAAGGGATGGAGTGCTCCTAAATTCACTTACAGAAGACAGTATTA
>NW_004525057.1:125443-126963 GCF_000260255.1 Octodon degus
ACAAACCATGAAGGCAAGAAGAGCATGGAGCAGAGTACTTCAAGTCCTCTATGAAACAAATTCCAGCCCAGGCTACTTCACCCTGAAAAACACTCTTTCAAGTTTGATGGAGAAGTGGAATACTTCCATGACAAAGAACAGCTAAAGAATTTCATAATAACAGTGCCAACCCTACACTCCTGAAAGATGTTCTAGAGAGGGACCAAAATGATCAGAAATCCATGAATGAGGTCAGAAGCAACCAACTAAATAGGGCAAACAATTAAATAGAGGAGAAAAAGGAATAAAAGACAACAGGTAAATAACAAGTAAACTGTAAGTCAATACATCTCATTTATAACCATCAATGTAAATAGACTCAATTCACCAATTAAGAGAATAGACTGGCACCGTGGATTAGGAAACAAAATTTAACAATACACTGTGTACAAGAAGCACATTTAACTCATAAACACATACATAGGCTGAAAGTCAAAGGGAAAATAACACTACACACCCCAGCACCTCAGAAAAAATGTAGGGGTAGCAATCCTATTCTCAGCCAGTCTCAACTTCAAACCAAGAATGATCAAACAAAATAAAGAAGGCCACTATATACTGGTTAGGGGAAAAATTCAAGAGGAAGAGGTAACACTCATAAATATGTATGCACCAAACACAGCAGCACCCAACTATATAAAGCAAATCTTAACGGACATGAAAAATCTAATATTCAATACCACAATCTTAACAGGAGATCTTAACACCCCCTTTATCCAAAAAAGAAAGACCAAACAGACAAAAAAATTAGCAAAGAAATCATAGAAATGAAATAGAGTTGAAACAAATGGACTTGGTGGACATATACAGAGTGTTCCAACCACACACCGCTGAATACACATTTTTTTCAGCTACATATGGGTCGTTTTCTAAAACAGACAATATACTGGTCCATAGGTCATGCTTAAGTTTATGCAAGAAAACAGAAATTATCCCATGGATATTATCTGACCACAATGTAATGAAACTGGAAATAAATGACAACAGAAACCAGAAAAAAACCCTAAATAAATGGAAATTAAATGACACGCTACTCAGCAAACAGTGGGTCATTGATGAAATTAAACAAGAAATTAAACATATCTAAAATTGAATGAAAATTCATCTACAACTTAGCAAAATTTATGGGATGTGATCAAAGCAGCTTTCAGAGGGAAATTCATAGCTGTGAACTCAACATTAGAAAACAGAACAGGAACAAATAAACACCCTAATGCTGCACCTTCAACATGTAGAAAAGGAAGAGCAAATCAAACCTACAGCCCAAACACAGGAAGAAATCATAAAGATTAGAGCACAAATTAATTCAATTGAGATGAAGAGAACAGTTCAAAGAATGGACAAATCAAAAACCTGGTTCTTTGAAAGATTAAACAAAATTGATAAGCCCCTAGCTAACCTCAAAAAAGGGAAAGAAAAAATTGAAATACAAGCAATAAGGAATGAAAAGGGTGTAATTACCACAGACTCAGTGGAAATTC
>NW_004525057.1:127063-128647 GCF_000260255.1 Octodon degus
TACTTTGAGAATCTTTACTCTCACATAATAGAAGACACAGAAGAAATGGGCAGATTCCTAGAAAGGTACAAATTACCAAAGCTGAGTGGACAAGATATAATAGCCCAATAACAGTCACTCTCAATAGCCCAATAACAGTCAATGAAATATGAGATACAATAAAAAAAAAACCTCCCGACAAGGAAAAGTCCAGGGCTGGATGGATTCACAGCTGAATTCTACAAGAAATTTACATAAGATGTAGTCCCTATATTCCTCAAACTCTTCAATGAAATTGAAAAGCAAGCAATCCTCCCAAAATCATTCCTTCAGTCAAGTATTATACTTATATCAAAAAAAGGGAAACATGCAACTAAGAAGGAGAACTACAAGCCAATCTTCCTCATGAACATTGAGGAAAAAATCCTCAATAAAATCCCAGCAAATAGAATACAGCAAACCATCAAGAAGATCCCTAGAACATGACCAAGTAGGATTCATCCCAGGGATGCAAGGATGATTCAATATTTGAAAATCTATAAATGTAATACACTATCTCAATAGAGCGAAAACTAAAAACCACATGATCATCTCCATTGATGCAGAAAAGGTTTTTGAAAAAGTCTAACACTCATTCATGTTCAAAGTCCTACAGAAAATTGGAATAGAAGGCCTCTACTTCAATGTGGTAAAAGCCATTTATGAAAACCCAGTGGCTAACATAATTCTAAATGGGAAACAAGTGAAATCTTTTACTCTTAGATCTGGTACAATATAAGAATGTCCTCTATCACCACTCCTATTCAATATAATTCTGGAATCATTAGCTAGAGCCATTAGACAAGAGAAAGAAATAAAAGGAATAAGAATAAGTAAAGAAGAAGTTAAATTATCATTATTTGTAAATGACATGGTATTTTACTTGGAAGACCCAAAAAACTCCACCAAGAAGCCATTACAATTAATAAAGAAATTCAGTAGCATAGCAGGATACAAAGTCAATACCCAAAAGTCAATAGCATTCCTCAACACAGATGACAAACACACTGAGAGGGGAATTATAGAAACAATACCTTTTACAATAGCACCGAGGAAAATGAAATACCTTGGACTAAAGAAGTCAAAGATCTTTTCTAGGAAAATTACAGTGCTCTTTAAAAAGATATCATAGAGGATTTCAGAAAATAGGAAGATATTCCATGCTCCTGGATAGGAAGAACCAACATTGTGAAGATGGCCATACTCCCAAAATTGCTGCACAGATTTAATGCAATGCCTATCAAACTACCACCAACATACCACACAGACCTAGAGAAATCATTCCTAAAATTTATTTGGAACCAGAAAAGACCTACAATAGCAAAAGCAACGCTGGGCAATAAATACAAGGCAGGAGGCATTACAATTCTTGACTTGAAATTATACTACAAGGCTACTGTGATAAAAATCAGCATGGTACGGGCAATGAAATAGATCTGAGGATCAATGGAACAGATTAGAAGATGCTGAAGCCCCTGCAAACACAATCAGCCTACTTATCTTTGACAAAGAGGCCAAACATACTCACTGGAAGAAAGATAGTCTCTTCGACAAATAGGGATGGAA
>NW_004525057.1:130080-132093 GCF_000260255.1 Octodon degus
GAGGACTAGACAATGAAAACAGAGCAAGGAAAAGAGCTATGAAACATGACAGAGGCAGCCATATAGTTATATGTAGAAGGTGGGTAAGGCAATGATCCTGAGAATCTTCAGAAGATTTTTATATCTAGCAGTTAATTGGAATGATTCTTACCCTGACTAACTATATATCCAGACACTTGTGAACAAAGCAACTGCACTGAAGATGGCAATTTCTAAAAGTAGGTTCATGCTTGGAGTGCCTGTCATTCTGGTCTTCTGAATATGGTCTGATTGTTATAGCATGCCAGTTCCTGCCGTGCTGTCTCTCAGATAGATGACTGTTCAAAAAGAAGGGGGTGGTGAATGAAGGCAGAAGACAGGAAAAGGAATGTGGCGGGACTCCCTGCTTCAAGGTTGTGTATGGTTAGATTTCTGATCTTATGTATAAACATAAGAATTATACAATTCTTTATGCATATTTTTATAATATATTTTAAATTTTTAAAAGTTTTTTCATCATATTCTTTAGGGACTTAGAGTTCGACATATCAATACTTGATGAAAAATGCCTGCTCCATGTTATGCCTAAGATGTTTGATATTCAGACAGATAGTGAGCTTAAGCTTAACAGCCTGTTATTGTTATTGTAGGTAATAACAATAAGCTTGTCTTCTGGAGGGTTAACAACCTAAGTTTGCAGACCAAAATTAGAGAAAAAGTAGGGCCACAAGGAAAGCCAATATTTTGGCCCTAGCTTTCCAAGGTCAATTAAGACTCAAGACATCTGAGAACTTGTAATGTAATGTCATGTAACTCAGTAGTGTCCCAAATTTTCTGATCAAGGAGATTATGGGGCAAAAGAGGAAAGTGATCGATAATGTAGAGTGTGCCTAAGGAGAGTCACATGGAGAGAAAACATTCTCTCAGGCTTTCACACAGAACACTTTGGCGAAGCTATGGCCATGACTCATCCACATGGCTGACACTGACAGAGGATTTACAATCTGAGGTGTAGGGTCTCAGGATCAATCCTGAGGGGATTTGACTGACCATATCAGATCCAAAAACTACAATTCTTGTTGAATAGGTCTTGTTTTAACTTGGTCTTAGCCATGCAGCAAAAAGTATAAAAACAAAGTATAAAAAGTAAAGCCATGCTTTTATGTTGAGCTGCAGGGGACTCAGGTCAACAGTTTCTGACACTGCCAGTCAAGCAGAAGACCCAATACTATGTGGACTACTGTACTGTTTTAGAATATTTTACTGAGTTAACATGCCTATAATATTCAAATGATGGAACTTAACAAAAAAGGGGATACAGAAGAATGTCCATTTTGTATCTGTGTATTCAAAATGGTTAGGATCCCTCTTAATGAATGGAGGGATTTGTTCTAATAGTGTTTGTAAATAGGATGTCATGTCTGCATCTTGTACAGCAAGTAACTACTAGGAAGAGAGTATGCAATGTGTTAATTATTGAAATGGTCATACCAATTTGATTTGATAGTCTCATTGCTAGTTGTCTCTCAATAAAATTATGGAAAAAAGAAAAGGTCCTATGACTGACATACGTTGAATCTCATCAAGGACATTGATGTTCTGTGCATTCTCTGCATGTTTTTGCCAGAATACAAATGGCGGGAAAGCACACAATCTTGTAGGAAGCAATATGTAATTAGAGTACATTTAAATGACAGAACGTTTCTGGATGCAATTGATAGCGTTATATCTTCCTTAAAATGGAGTGTGTTCCCTTTGATATTGTAATCTCAATCTTAAGAACTTTCTGAAGAGAATCACCCAGTATAGATAAGTGTTAAAATACAAGACATTTACCACAAAATTACATTTAAATAAGAAAATAATTGAAAATATAAAAATAAAGGAATACCATGCCCACAAGAATCCAAAAGTACTTATGATCCTTGTTAAGGTAAAAATGATAAACAACCAAATATGAAACTATTTCCCCATTCAATGGAAGATTTAGCAAACTAGCTGTGGCATATAATCCCACCTCAGAGGCAAGTAGAT
>NW_004525057.1:132438-144290 GCF_000260255.1 Octodon degus
TCCTACTCCTACTGCTACTCCTCCTCCTCCTGATCCTCCTCTTCTTTCTCCTTCTCCTCCTCTTCCCGCTCCCTCTTCCTTTTTCCCTTCTCCCTCTCTTTCTCCCTGTCTCTTTCAGAAAAAAAAAGTTTGGGACTGTAACTCAGTAACAGAGAGGTTATTTGTGCATGTGTGAGGTCCAACTTAAACACATGTACACCCATACTATGTTTATGTGTGTATATTTAGGAAAAAGAAAAATCAATTTATACCCTAATAACCTACTATATAAAATACCCAACAATATGGCTTTTAATTATGTTCTGTATCTTTTCCAAAATTTCTAAATACTGAGTTGCCATCAATGGAAATTGTAAAGACAAATGTACAAATAGCCTATGTTTAAAACATGGAAAATAAAGTTAAAAGTATAACTATTGTAGAAGAAGAACCAAAAATGTTGCAAGCAATCAAGTTCTCAGGTTAATCTTATACAGCTAGGATACTTTAGGGAAGGACACTTGTTCTTTTAAGCCTAATCTTTTCTACTGTCAATCTGGGAAAAATCAATTGGTTGATCTCCTTCCCATGTCTGAAATTTAATTTATCAAAATTTCCTTTGTTTTATTTTCCATAGAGAAGATGCTCATAGGTAATACTAAATGGTTATTGATAATGTGTAACCACAAAACTCATTTTACTAGCTTGTAGAATTCACATGAACTGCCCCTGTTTGCCCTCCACCTCTTGGTGATGGGTGATGTCTGTTGCAGATTGCTATTGAGGCGATAGAAAACTTCCGAACTGTTGTGTCTCTGACCCTGGAGCAGAAGTTTGAACATATGTATGCACAGAGTTTGCAAGTACCATACAGGTAATAAACACTGAAAAGTGAAAGTGAAGTATGAGGAGTTTTTCAGTCATCAGATTCATCTTCCAAAGCATTACTCTGTCTAGAACAGGACACAAGTGGAGAAAATACGAGAAGTGATCCAACAGGACAGCACCTAGTAATTAACTAGGAGAGAAGCACTCAGATCCCAGTTGGAGAGTGTGTCTCTAACATAGAACTGCAATGGCTGGTGACACACGAGAAGTGGATGGACTGGACAGCCCCAAGTTGCTGTTGTCCAGTTTAGACAGAGATACTATTTGCATCAGTTGAGGAATAGATCTCTTCATGGGGAGTATGCAATTTGAAGTGTCTGTGGACAGTGAGGAGTAGTGCTTCCAAAATAAACTTTTCATAACTTTCCTCACCTCTCCTTTAGTAGAAACCTTCTTCATTGACCATCTGAGTGAGAGTTCTTACTACATGGTGTGCACATAGAAAGCCTAACCACTGTTTCCTCTCTAGTAGAAAGAGGTGGGATTTCTCAATGGGTTGTCAGACATTTTCTGTAGTGATATGTCTAGTGATATGGCCATTTTCCTGCCATTTTTCCTGAAAGGCTGTTATTTGAAATTCAAACATGTGACAGAAAAGCCAGGTCGATGCAGCTGAAGCAGGCATGGGAAGCCAGAGGGCTGCAACTCACTGACCGACTCCTGCCCATCTCCCACAGCCTTGAATTACCTACAGTATTAATTTCTTTGTAATGATGCCTTTTCTGACTCCACCAAGTAAAACATTTTGTCTTTGTTTCTATAGCATGTTATTCATAAAGTGCCAGCACTGGATAAGTGATTATCCAGCTTAACTCCTAGGATTCTAAGGTCAAAGGACATCCCTATTTCTCTATATGACACTACATGAGCCTTGAAATTTGTCCATTTAGTAGATGTGTGTACCACGTAACTGACTACACAGAAAATGTACTCAATGTCTAATGTTTGGGGAAAAGGGAAATAACTTCCATTTATTCATTTCTTATACCTCTGTTCAGAATTCATAGGCTTAGTTTATCATTGTCAACACATAGAAGTATAGTTAACTTATTACTTCATTAAAAATAAAGATACAGAAGCTCAGAGTTGGGGTGCATGACTAAATTTACACAGTTGACGAGTAAAATGAGGATGAAATTTAATTCTTTGAAAAGTGAATCAGTTTTTGCTTGTACTTCTTCTGTGCCTTCTGCCAACCTATGAGAAGTTACATTTTTAGGGCTAAGAAATGAACATGAAGTGATTTTTCAAATGTCTTTACAGAAACTCTTTGAGGAAAGCACACATCTTTGGAATCACATTTTCCTTCACCCAGGCCATGATGTATTTTTCCTATGCTGCTTGTTTCCGGTTTAGTGCCTTCTTGGTGGCACGTGAAATCTTAAATTTTGAAAATGTTATGCTGTAAGTATTAAGTTAATATGGATAGTTTAACTCTGAAAGTATACTTGGAGTCAACATGCTTCTGATCTGGATAGAAAACCTTTTGGTGAAGCCTTCCAAAGAGATTTTGGTGATTGAGATCCTGGCATTTTACCTCTGAATTTCCATGTGTTCCCATAGAAACACTTGTTCATCAGCAACTTCTCATCCCAGTGGATATCACACACACACACACACACACACACACACACACACACACACACACACATCTAATCTTTTTAGTTCTGTGACTGTATGGCTCTTTCTCCTTGGGAGTGTAAAGAGTGCCTTAGTATTTGGGAAGAACCTTAACTTTGAGCCGGGAGGCAGATGGTTCCATAGAACGTACTTTCTAACTGTGTAACTAAGTTGAGGATGTACTGTACCATCATATTCCACACACCCTGGGTGATCCCAGGATAGTTTTCCTTCTGGATTCAAGGTAAAGAGAAGGTTATGAGGTAAATACTAGAGAAATATAAAAATGACCAAGGGAAAATAATGACTTTTTTCCTGCTACACTGTTGTAGATATAGAAAATTATATAATGATCTGCTGAAGTAAAAGTTGAACTTAATTATAGTATGAAAGATTCAAAATAAGTAGTTGGCAGTGAAAACTGCACGATCAGAAAGATCTGTTGGTGACGGAAGTTTTCCTTTCAGAACACACATACAAGTAGCAATACTGGTTAACATTGAAAGCTAAACAGAATAGTAATGTGTTAGTAAAAACATTTTCCTATTGAAGCACTGACTTGTTCATGCCTCTAGCTCAAGATCATTCTAACAGAAGTTCTAAATGTTCTACTTTTTAATATGTATGTCTGACAAATGACATGCAATTGTTACTTATCATTGTGATCAAAAGATCAGTCAGGCATCATAGTCACTGGTGCCTTGACTGAATAATTATTTTATATATTGCTTTACTCAAAGTCTTCGAATGAATGAAAGTTGCTGTCAGTATGTTTATAATATCAGTCTTCCAAGTAAGTTAAGAAGTGTGAGACGTGTTGGCAGAGCAATCTATTTGAGAAAGATCCCACAGGCTGAAATGATAATAAAGGCAAGAGTTACTGTGTCATTTATTTAGAGCCAAGTTAAAAAAGAAAACAGTAACACTAATGGCACAGTGTGCTGCTTTAGCCCATGTGTAGAGTCTGACAAAGAGTAAGTGTTGGATTCCCAGGATTCTGGCAGGGTTCTCACGTACTAGGTCAGTTCCAGGCCTCTGTACTGTTTGGAGACACATTGAGAAACATGTCTACAGAACAGTGAAAAGAGTTACCAGAGAAGCAGCTGATCTTTCAACCATGTTCAGTACTTGAAGGAGTGTACTCTGAAAGAGGAAGTAGATGGTTTTCCAGATTATAAAAAGCTTTTAAATGATGAACTTCTTCAGGCACGCTACTTCCTAATATAGACAGTGCCAATTTAGGCAGACTTAATGAGATCTTCTAAGAAGATATTAGAAGAAGCTTAATGAGATTTTAATGCTTCTAAGATCTTTTCCAAGCTTGAATGGCATTGATTCCCATGATGTAGATTAGAAATGCAGATAAAGTAGTGGCTATTTAGTTAGGTGTGTAAGGAGTTCATTGTTGTACATTCACACGTTTTCTAAGACTTATTTCAGAAACAGTATTCATTGTCTGTTGCCTAGTAATGCCGTGTAACATCCAGCCATTAATCAAGCTTCAGAGACATAGAATGATAAATATTTATTTTGCTTCTACAAAGAGGGAACACTGTCACAAATAATTGCAAAACAAGTTGAAAATAAATAAAGAAATAACTCACAGAACAGTGAGTCAGTTCTGCTAATCTGGGTTGAGCATGGTGGATCTCATCTGCGGACATTCGGGTGTCTTCATTGTATTATGGGCTGACTAGATTAGAAGAGGGAAATGGGGAGAGAGGGAAAATAGGGAGGAAGGGAGAGAAGAGGGAGGGAACAAAGGAAAGAAAGAGGGAGGGAAGGGGGAGGGAAGAAACAGGAGAGAGAGAGTGTGTCCTCTTGAGTAATGAACTTGTTATAGGCAACAGTAGCTTCCACCATATTCTGTGGGCCAAAGCAGGTCACAAATCAATCTGTATTCAGAGGTTGGAGAATATGTTCTACTTCTTAAAGAGACACTCTACAGAGGTTACTTTGGAAGAAGGCAGGGATGCCATGACAGGTGAAAAAGGACCATTTGTAATCAACCTATCACAGTACTTGGAATTTACAGGAACACGTGATGGATTGACTTTTACTTTTTAAGATGTTTTGCAATTATTTGTGATAGTGCTCCCTCATGTAGAAGTGTCAACTTTCTGGCAATGGAGCCATAACTGTGCCTGGGTTTTGTCTTCTGTTGTCCAGGGTGTTTTCAGCCATCGTCTTTGGTGCCATGGCAGTTGGGCAGTTCAGTTCATTTGCCCCTGACTATGCCAAAGCCAAAGTGTCAGCTGCGCACATCCTCATGATCATTGAAAAAGTCCCCGCCATTGACAGCTACAGCACAGAAGGCCTGAAGCCGGTGAGTTTGAGGTTTCCACTGGATGATCTGTGCCTAATTGCTGAATGGAAGCATTCAAAGGGGAAATGTAATAAAATGTGTAATTTCCTATATGATGCTCATAATGCAAAATGTTTGGGTCATGAGTTTCTTTTACTAAGTGCTATTAATATGTTCTGACTTTTACATGACAAAGTTTCAGAAAGTTAATATTGCCTGCTTTACAAATAAATCCTACTAATCATGTTCTGTGATATGTAGGTTACTGGCTTCTGGAAAACAGATTTATGTCATTTGTATTGTTCTGGAAAACAGATTTATGTCCTTTGTATTGTTCATTTATATTACATTAACAATGCCTGCCATTAAAGCAGTGACATTTATATCATATTTATTGAATTCTGGCTGTTTCAAATGAATTTTAACCCCAATGTTCTGTTTCTCTGAAAATAAGACCTAGCTAAAAAATAACTAGCCTTGAAAACAAAAGATCAAAAATGCCAGCCCCAGTAGACCTTATCTGCCTTATAGAACAGCCACCACACAAGAAAATAATGACGACAGGTAAGGAAGGGATGGGCTGAGGGCAGTTTTGATCTTTGGTTTTCAAGACTGCTATTTTCCTGATAGGTCTTACTTAACAAGGTAGGAAGGAGTTCACTGCATTCTGATACTTGGTGGCTGAGGGGGTTAGCTCTGGCCAGTGCATTGCAGTACTCAAACTCTGTTGCTGTTCTTATTTTAGAATATGCTGGAAGGAAATGTGACCTTCCGTGATGTTGTGTTCAAGTATCCCACACGCCCAGACATCCCGGTGCTTCAGGGTCTGAGCCTGCAGGTGAAGAAGGGACAGACGCTGGCCCTGGTGGGCAGCAGCGGCTGTGGGAAGAGCACGGCGGTTCAGCTCCTGGAGCGGTTCTACAGCCCCTTGGCCGGGACGGTGGTGAGTGCTTGCCCGTTCAGTTCATTTCAGGCTTTGCATCATCTAACCACTTGGATGTGATTCATTCTTCATGACACACCAGCGTTTTTCATGCCCTTAAACCACTTAGACAGTGTCCAATAGCTTAGGTTTGGCTTTCAGGCTGTGTCATCTGCCCAAGCTGACTTCTCCATCGTCTCTCTCAATGTTCCTCCTCACCCACCTTTGTGAACACCTTTCTTACCATATATGTCTCTTGCCAGTGTTAAATTTCAGCAGACAACAAAGAGGCAACAGGAGGTGAAGTAGCTAGAAAGCCAGAAAGGGTGAGAGGAGAAACAGGAGATAAAAGCCAAGGAAAAGGCATGTTTCAAGGAGGTGCAGATGATAGGTCGGTAAGGGCAGATGCTGTAGAGAAAGTAGGTAAATGAGGTCAGATGTACCTGGTAGCCTCCTGCATTCATAAGCTCTGACATTTATGCTCAGGGAGGTGCTGAGGGTCATAATAACAATTTTAAATTCTTGAATTGTGCCCTTAGCATGGATCTGGCTTTGACTGCTTCCTTTGTTCTCCACTGAAAGTGAAGACATATCTTTAAGTGGACATGTGTGCTGGACCGGAAGTTGATGTGTGCACTCTTCTTTTCAGTTCGTGGATGACAAAGAAATACAGCAACTGAACGTGCAGTGGCTGCGAGCACAGCTGGGCATTGTGTCCCAGGAGCCTGTCCTGTTTGACTGCAGTATCGGGGAGAACATCGCCTATGGAGACAACAGCCGGACTGTGTCACAGGAAGAGATTGTGAAGGCAGCCAAGGAGGCCAACATCCACCAGTTCATTGAATCACTGCCTGATGTAAGTGTCCCTCCAGAGTAAGAACCCAGGAGCATGTGAGTCTCGCTTCCTTGACCTTTGTTTTCTTCTTTTCTTTTTAAATTTTATTTACTTATGTATATATTTATTTGTTTACTTTATTTATTTATGGTACTGGGGGTAAAACTTGGGACTTTGGGCTTGCTAGGCAATCACTTATGTTGCTGAGCTTTCAACTATCCCATAGTTTTTGTTTTTTTGAGACAGAGTCTTACTATGTAATTCAATTCTTGATCTTACCATGTGGCCCAGGTTGGCCTCAAACTTGCAGTTTGTTGTCCTTTTCCAGCCTTCTAAGTGTTAGGATTACAACGGTGCACCACCATGCTAGGCTTTCTTTTCTTTTTTTCTCTTTCTTGCTTTTCTTTCTTTCTCTTTCTTTTTTCCTTTCTTCCCTCCCCCACCACACTTATTCTTTCTTTGTCACACTGAGGATCAAACCCAAGGCCTGACAGATTCAGTCATTCTACACTGAGCTGTACTGAAAGCCTCAGATTACACTTCCTATCCCAGTGAGCAACTTGTTTACTTTGTCATTTGAATCTCTCTGAATGGAAGCAAAAAAATGTATGAGGGCTCTACTAGTTTTAATGCTAGAAATAAGTAGTCTAGAAGATTTTTTTTTAAGTCCAAATCCAAGACCTATGGGAAGCATCTGACCATGATGCTTCTGGTACTGCTTGAGAAGCAGATGTGATGGTCCCGTCTCTTTTTACTTCCTTCTACCTCCTTGCAGTACTTCTTGAAGCTTTAAGCCTGGCTCTGTGAAGTTAGGACAGGCCAGAAAAATGGACCCATGGAAGAAAGAGGGCTCTCTGTCTGAATGTCTATTGGGGCAACTGTGGTATCTTACAATCTCTAATTGTTGTACATCATGTTGGCCCCAAATTCCATTTGTAGGGTTGATTGTTGAAAGCTTCCTTAGGGTGTTGTCTTATGGATTTATTTTCCCTATCAAGTTAGATAAGTATAACCACTCACCACTTCTTGGGGCTGGTTAGTTTCCTGTCCTTTGAAAAGCATAGCAATTTAACTAGTCTGTCTCTTCCCATATTAATTGTTATTTTGTTAATTATAAGATATACCCCTGAAAATGAAGCCCAGTAATCTCCACCTGATGAGGAAGGCAGTCTGCTCAAGTGAAGGGTAGCAATGCCAAATGCCCTAACCTCCCACGATATCCCTTTTGTTTACTCTCTCTCTCTCTCTCTCTCTCTCTCTCTCTCTCTCTCTCTTTCTCTTTCTCTCTCTCTTTCTCTCTCTCTCTCGCTCACTGGGGCTTGAACTCAGGCCCTTGCACTTGCCAGGCAAGCACTTGTTCTACTGAGCTGTTTCCCTGGCCCCCTATATTCTCATTTAGATACCACTGCCTCCAATCACAAGCTGCAGAAGAGGAGTCCCTTTTTCCCTTTAACAGTATAGTCCAACCATGGACAGTTAGCTATTCTCGAAGCTTAGCACTGAAAGTATAAAATTATGACCCCTTGTGCTAATGAGCAATCAGTAGTTCTCAAGGGATAGACATGAGAGCATTGTTAGAAGTGGAGATCATAGATCTGTTGTGGTAGCACACACCTGTAATCCCAGTGCTGTGGAAGCTGAAGACAGGAGGATCACTATGAGTTTGAGCTGCTTAGTGAGACCCTGTACCAAATACTTTTTTTAAAAAAGAAAGAAAGACAGATCTTTGCGCCCCACCTTATATGTACTGACTAAGCAATTTTGGCAGTAGAATGCAATAGTATGGGATTTTATAGCCTGGGTGATGCAGATTATAAAGCATAAACATAGTGATTGTTATCCAGTATTTCATTATCACCTGTTACTCTGGTGTTTGCCTATCACAAAGATTCCACCTTTCTGGATTCTTCTGTATCTGTCACACAGCACACCTGCAGACATTGTAGGTCTTTTTTTCCATGTCTAGATCAATATACTAAGTCCTGCTATCTATCTGCAGATCTACTTCTGAGCGATTAGAACTAGGATTCACCTAACCCTGCAGAGGCTGGCATAATTCCTCATTCCTATGGGGCTGCTACATTGTCCTCTGCCTCAAGAGGATCAGTACTATATCAGTGCAACCTGGTAACACCTACACTCACATGAGAAACACTTCTGTATACCTGCCTTCTGAAACAGCAAAGCTCCATGATGGAGTTAGTTCTGAGTCTGCCAAAACAACAGCAGGGGAGTTCTTACTCTGTTGTCAAGTGGGAAATCTTGTTCTGAATACCACAGACCAGGCATGGGTATGGTAGATATCACAAATAAAAATGCTGGTACCACATATCAAAACCTTTGGACACAAAAGCAGTTCTTAGAGGGAAGTTTATAGATGTGAACGCCCAAATCAGAATTACAAAGTGAGCTCAAATAACTTAAGGATGCACCTAAAGGTCCTAAAAAAAAGAACAATCCAAATACAAAACTACTATAAAAGAGGAAACTATAAAGATCAGAGCTCAAACGATTGCAAATTAAAATAGTAAAACAATTCAAAGAGCTGGTTCTCCAAAAGAACAATCAAAAGAAACAAATCCTTAGTCAGTTTTACCAAAGAGAGAGTGAGAGTGAAAATAAGGACCCAAATCAATGCAATCAGAAATCAGAACAGACATTGCTGAAATCTAGAGGATTATTACTGATTGAATACTTTGAAAATGTATATTCCAATAAATTGGAGAATCCAGAAGAATGAATAAATTTCTGGATACATTTTAATCATGAAAACTGAACCAAGAAATATGAAATTTCTGAATAATTCAACAACAGGCAATACAATTGATGCCATGTTAATTAAAAAAAAAACCCTACAAAGGAAAGCCTAGGACATAATGCATTCACCACTGAACTCTATAAGAATTTCAAGGGATATTTGACACCAATAGCCCTCAAACTCCTTAATGAAACTGAATGGAAAGGAGTACTTTCAAATTTATTCCAGGGAGCTACCATTACACTGATTCCAAAACCAGACAGAAGTCCAACCAAAAAGAATTACAGATTTCTTTCGCTTACCAATACAGCTTCTAGTTGCATCCATTTATCTACAAAAGCCTCAAATTTATCTTTTTTTATAGCTGAGTAATACTTCATTGTGTTAAAATACCACATCTTCTTTATCCATTCCTCAGTTGATGGGCATCTGGATGGTTTCCAAGATTTAACAATGACAAATTGTGGTACTATAAACAAAGGCACACATATATCACTGTGATATGATGATTTCAGTTCTTTTGGAAAGATACCTAGGAGAGGAATATCTGGGTTGAATAGGTACTCCAATCCTAGGTTTTTGAGGAATATCCATACTAATTTCCATCATGATTGTACCAGCCTGAACTCCCACCAATAGTGGAAAAGAGTCTCTTTTTCTCCACAGTCTCTCCACCATTTGTTATTGATTAACCTCTTAATGATAGTTATTCTTTCTGGTATAAGATAGTATCTTAGTATTGTCTTAATTGGTATTTCTTGAATGACTAATGATTTTGAACTTTTTTATATATTTATTTGCCAGTTGTAGCTCTTGATTTTTTGAACTGTATATTCATCTCAGATGCTCATTTTTGGATTGAGTCTTTGCATTTTGGAGGCTCGATGTTTTAAAATTCTTTGTATGTTCTAGATACCAGTCATTTGAAGGAAAGTCTGCTTTAATTTTTTCCCAATTTGTGGATTCTTTCCCACTGGTCATTTCTTTTGATTTGCAGAAATTTTTCAAACAGATTAGATCCCAACTGTTAATTCTTTGAAGTACTTCCTATGCAGTATGATTTTTGTTCAAGAATTTTCTACCTACTTTCTACCTTATGTCCTTAAGATTGCTACCTATGTTTTCCTCCAGAATATTTAGTGTTTCTGTTTTCATATTTAAATCTTTGATCTATTTTGGCTGTACTTTTGTGGCTGGTGATAGGAATAGGTCTAGTTTTAGTCTCAGCATGTGGAAAGGCAGCTTTTCCAATACCATTTATTAACAGGCTCTCTTTCCTCCAGTGAATATATTTGGCCCCATTGTCAAAGATAAGGTGGCTGAGAACCTGAAAGAGTAAATAAAATCTGAAAGGTACAGTAGATACTGTGAAAGGTAAAGAATTTGTTCAATGGGAAAGATAAACTGGGATAAGGAGAAGGACAAAAGAAAGAAGGGAAAAATGTATATTTATGTATGTATGCAGGATACTTTGAATAATTATACTGTTGGTTTTTGCTGGTCTTTTGAAGGGAGCAGTTAATGCATAAATTTTTTTTTGTTTTTAATCTCTTATAACTTTTGTTGTTTTGTTTTTGTTTTTTAAAACCAATTATGCATGTTTATATCTGGAAACCTTAGCAACCAATTTGAAGATAATATCATTCAATACAGCAACCATTGTTGAATTCCTATTATTTTGTTTAGTAAAATTTTGTATTATTTCTAATGATATTTTTATCAGTATTTTGTATTTTTTTAAAAGGCAAAAAGAGAACTACCATGAAATCACTTTTAAAATTTTATTTATTTATTTATTTATTTATCTATTTACTTGATACAGGGTCTCATTATGCAACTCAGACTTGTAGTGATCCTCCTGTCTCAGCCTACCTAGTGCCAGGATTACAGGCATGTGCCATCACATCTAGTTTCAGAGGCCAGTGCAGCACACCTGTAGTTGTGTGGCCAGTACCAGAGATTGAACTCAGGTCCTTGCACTTGCTAGGCAGGTGCTTAGACTGCTGAGTTGTCTCCCCAGTCCTACCAAGTAATCTCTTAAATGAATATTAGATGCAAAAGTATTGATATACAGAATACAGAAAATCATCAAAACCATCATATGTCTCAACCTTAGTGAGCTTCATGGCAGGGATGCAAAGGTGGTTCAACACATTCAAATCAGTAAATGTAATCCAACACATAAACGTAAGGCCAGAAGTCACATGATCATCCCAAAAGACACAGAAAAAAGCCTTGACAAAATCCAACATCAATCTATTCATGATCGAAACCCTGAAGAAAATAGCTATTAAAAGATCTTATCTCGGCCAGTGCACGTTGGGGTGACGGGGCAGCGTGGTGGTGTTACAGATTATGACCTTGGAGGTGACCAGTGAGACTGCAGGAATGGTGCTGGCAGAGCTGTATGTGTCGGATCGAGAGGGAAATGATGCTACAGGAGATGGAACCAAGGAGAAACCATTTAAAACAGGTCTAAAGGCTTTGATGACAGTAGGAAAAGAACCATTCCCTACCATTTACGTAGATTCACAAAAAGAAAATG
>NW_004525057.1:149290-152624 GCF_000260255.1 Octodon degus
TCATACGGAACTAGAAGAGATCCAGAGTAGTAAAAGCAATCCTGAGCAACAAGAACAAAGCAGGAGACATCACAATCCTGAATTCAAGTTATATTACAAAGTTGCAGTGATAAAAACAGAGTGATACAGTGGTACCTCTGTTCATGAACTTGATTTATTCTATGAGTTTTGAAAAGATGGCCACGTTTTTGTTTGCATGGGAAAGATGGTTATGTTTGTGGCTGTGTTTGTCACCTGGGGCAGAGTTTGGAGAGAAAACCAAAATTTTGCCAAATATTTGTTTGCAAATAAAAGCACTCATGAATTGAAGCATCACTGTACTTGCCGAAAAACAGATATATAGGTCAGTGGAACAGAAGAGAGTGTGCAGAAATAACTCCACGCTTCTGCTCTCCGATCTTTGACTAAAGGGCCAAAAATATATCCTGAGAGAAAGACAGCTTCTGTAACAGATGATGCTGGGAAACTTGGATATATACATTTAGAGAATTGACTCTGATGCATGATGGTGAGCCTATGGCATGCATGCTTCTGCCAAGTCTCTGTTGGTATGTGAACCACGTCACCCTAGCATCACCTCAGGGGCTGAGCATTAGGTAGTAGTGCACAGAGGGGCCATGCACATGCTCAGAAGGGAGTAGCAATGTGCCAGGTAATGATGTCATGAATGGTGACTCATTAGCAGCTGTGATTCGTCTGAGCTTTCACATGGCCAGTCAGTGCGCTGGCCGTGCACAAAACTTCATGTTAGTATGTTGAGATAGATAGATAGATAGATAGATAGATAGATAGATAGATAGATAGATAGATATTCATTTTAGTGACATAAAATTTGAACTTTTGAGTTTTTATGGAAAATGGAAATTTAATATCTAAAATTTATGAAAGAGATGTTCCAGTTAAGAGACTGGGGTTCTTTTAATGCTGTTTTCTAGGATAAGCATGTGTCTTAGTTAATTTTCTTGTTCTGAGACAACATATCCAATGCCAAAAAATTAAAGAGGGAAAGATTTATTTGGTTCATAGTTTCTGAAGGTTTAGTCTGCAGTCAGCTAACTCCAAGGCAGCTGGCATGATGAAGAGCAACAGTTCATGGCAGGAGAAGACAAAAAATGCAACAAAAGCAAGCCTTTTTCCCTCTTTTATATTGTACCTGCTACTTGCCCCTGGGTAGGTGTAATACACCCATAACCCCAGCATTAGACCATGGATCAATCACAAAAATGTAGATTCAGCCCCTCTGAAAAACCCAACCTCCATGACTGCGTGAGGCTTGGGGGACATCCAGGCACAAACAAGAACCGCATGCTATCACTTTCATTTCACTTGTGCTTTCCTCTGTATAATCTTTAGTTTCTGACCACATAAAAATGCCTTTAATAGTTAATGACATCCTCTGTTCAGTATTTTGAAGGACACTTCAGTTTTTAAAATGAGATATTAAAGTGGAGTTTCTGAGCATCCATTGAAATTATTTAAAAGTTGGGAGATGGCTTCATAAAAAGACACAAAATGGACATTAAAAAGGCTGACATCTGAATATTTTTTACTGCCTTTAAAAATCATGCCGAGTGTAACTGCTGGTTTTCTATATGATGAGCTTCAGTTACAATGTATATAGCTCATATGCAGCTTTAAATCAAATTTCTTTTCTAACATTTTGAACCAAATATAATGAATCCAGAAGATGGGGGAAAACATTACAATACTGTTCATCCTGAAAAAACATTTAAGCTGATTTATGGTAAAATTTGCAAGTACAATGTCTATCTTACAAAATAGAGATTAAACCTCTGATGTAAGGCCTTTGTGTCACTCAACTCTCTACACATCCATTCCTGGCTTCTGAACTTAAACTTTCTAAATGTTTTCTGAAAAAATTTACTTATTTTCTTTATTCTTTCTTTTTTTTCTGTATTTAGGGCAGGGTCTACAGGGTCTACACGGTCTCACTATGTAGATTGGAATCATAGTGACTCTCCTGTTTTCAGCCTCCCAAGTGCTGGGATTAGCAGCATGTGCCACCATGCCCAGTCTCCATTGCAGTCTCAGCGCACCCTGGGAATGGGGCTGGGAAAGCACACTGGGGATCGAACTGAAAAAATGTACTCATTTTCTATGTGTAAAATGTGTGACCTTTACAATCTGTTTGACTTTTATACCAACAAAACCCTGTTTGTAGAAATATGATACCAAAGTGGGAGACAAAGGAACCCAGCTCTCTGGAGGCCAGAAACAGCGCATCGCCATCGCCCGGGCCCTCATTAGACAGCCTCGCATTTTGCTTTTGGATGAAGCTACATCAGCTCTGGATACAGAAAGTGAAAAGGTAAGAATTTAAATTGGGCTCATTCATACCTGAATCATTTGTGTTTAAATGGCTTAAATTTATGTTTTTCTTGCCATTAGTAAGAATATAATTTAGTCATATGAATTGTTCTGTATGTGAACTTCCACTAGAAGTTAAACATTTTCTGTCACTGCCAGTTAGGAGAGATAAGGTGATACAAATTACTCTTGACCATGTGCCCTTCAAGGAACAGCTCAGCATCACTTTGCAGTCATGCAAGTGCTGCATGCAGAAGGAATATTCCCCATGTCAGCAGGTGCATCTCATCAGCAAGACTACGAACAGTTACATAGAGGGTAAGGCACAGTTGAAATCTGGTTGTACAGTACCTCAGAAAATATGGGTGATCATTTTCAGTTTGAAAAAAGGTTAAGAACTCGGCTGTTAGACACAAAGGATAAACAACTCCCCAAATGGAATGTGAATGTTACGTTCTGCAAATACATAGTGAAAACAGACAAAACACTAACACTGAATGAGGTGTTCACTCCACCTTCCTGATTTTCTGTGGTGTTGCATTAGGGAGCTATTTTTAAGGATGTTATATGGTGAAGAACATTTGGAAATGTGTTTAAATAATTGGAAGAATTCTGTTTATGGCTATAACTTTAAGAACAGGTTCTTTTGTCTCAGAATTATCTAAACTGTAGGTGAATTTACTTCCAGTGTAACATATGCCTTGGTTTATAAAACTGCTTTATTTTAGTAACATAACTGTTAAAGCAATATGGATTGGAGAAATTGTGAGGCTAGCCATGGTGAAGAAATTAAAGCGAGAGAACTTTATTATCAGAATCAATGTATGTGATTACCTAACAGATTGTCCAAGAAGCCCTTGACAAAGCCAGAGAGGGCCGCACGTGCATCGTCATTGCGCATCGCTTGTCCACCATCCAGAACGCAGACGTCATCGTGGTGATTCAGAACGGCAGGGTCCAGGAGCACGGCACACATCAACAGCTGCTTGCGCAGAAAGGCATCTAT
>NW_004525057.1:172001-175066 GCF_000260255.1 Octodon degus
GCATCTTGTACAGCAATTAACCGCTAAGAAGAATATATGCAGTGTGTTATTAGTTGAAACTGTACTTCCAATTTGATTTGAAACTGTCTCATTGAAATTTGTTTATCAATAAAATTTTGAAAAAAAAAAAGAAGAAGAAAAGGAAGATGGGCACCATTCCTCATGACTGCTTCCTGTGTGGCACGTGGGTGGAGTTGGCAATCTAGTGGGAAGGAAAACTTTGGGAAACTGTCTTTTTTTGTTTTTTGTTTTGTCATATTTATTTTGAAATTCTGAATAATACTAAAAAGGTGTATGAAGTTTAAAAAAGTGTATAGACAGGGTGTAAATAAAAAATCAAGAAACACTACACCCTAAATTGTTGTGGAACGTAAAATTGTAATCTTTCATCACTATTCTACTGTGCCTTACTATAAAAATATAGATGACACTGTTCTGATATAGCTTTAACAACTTGATTATAAATTTCTGTTAAAAGTAATTTATTTGGATTTTTCATATCCTTTAATGACTTGTAAATATATTAACAGACAAGGCACTCCCCCAAGACTGTATAATTTCTGAAATAAGCCAGGAAAAGCAAAATGAAAACAGAATTACATTGTTTCAATGTAAATAGAGCACACACATTCATACCCATTGTGAACTGACTTATATCTAGGGGAGAAGAGTAACAGTTGCCGACTAACTATTGTTTGGATGAAGTCTTATAAGAACTGTGACAGGAATCTGAAAAGACAGGCCCTGACCAAGAGAAGGAGTATTATACAGACCAATTGTCCTGGTAAGGAAAGTAGCCATAAGGTCCATCTGGAGGATTTATAAGAGGGCTGTAGAGAAGGAGGTCATTTGTATATTATAGGTGTGGGAGATGGACAGATCAGAGAGCAAATCAAGGGCAAGGGCCTGATTGAAGTAGAAGCAAAGAGAAGTTGTATGGAGGAATGTAAAGGGATAGTAAAGGAGTCTTTTAATCTATGACTGAATAATGGGGGGCAGAAAACAAAAGGGCATATGGGTTGGGCACCACAGGATAGATAGGAAGAACTGTCTGATCAATACTGCAGAGATCTTGTGTTAATCTGTAAGTGCTATTCACTTTCCTGTACTGGGAAAATTGGAGAAGAGGTGTTTGACTGAGAGCCAGGGAAGGGGAGGAAGTATTCTAGACCCTAGAGTCCAGATCTGGGGAGGTGATGGGGGCTTTGGGTGAGGCCAGAGAAAGAAGAAGAGAAAAGCTGTGAGTCATTTAGTTAATGTTGATCTAATAATCATGTAGTGAGCAAAGACCAAAGAAACTTTTCAGGTAGGTGATGACCTGTGGGTTTGGTTGCCCATTGAGGTGACTGATACCTATTTAGACTTCATTAGACCATGCATTAGTGTTGAACTCATCCCTTGGGGAGTATGTAGGCCTGATGTTTTGTTGTTTATCTTGAAGTCTGGATTTTAACTGGTGCATCTCTGGCCACAGTTGTAATGTACACAAAGCCAAAGAACAGAGAAGCAAGCATACGCCAAACAATAAAATCAACAAACTTATTATGGACAAAATCAATAAATGTTTTACTAGAAGGCTCAATAATAACCTTCTATAAGAAGGATAAGAAGAAGGTTTAGTGAAGTTCAGAAACTCATATAGCCCTAAACTGTTGTCTAATCTTTTGAATAGCCATGAAAATATTGGAAGGATCAGGAATGTTCATACAGTGGTTAGCCTTTTTAATGGCATAAGTACTCACTGTTACCTGATTTTAAAGGACAGCTTACTTTATTATTTTGTTTTAATTTAGAGGGAGAGACCACCAGGTACAGTGTTTTTTGTTTATTTGTTTTGGCTTTTCCCAGTGAATAACCAACATTTTGGAGGACATATAGACAGATGACAAAAATTTTTACATTTTTTAAATTATAGTTTTCTGTTGGGTCTTTAAAACCAACTTAAATTGAGACCCATGTTAGTTAAATTTGATCTCTCAATATCTATCAAGGTCAGGTAGGCCTCTGGAGACATTACCTTCAGAACTTTGAGTCAGCTATCAGGATGGGTCACAATCCTGCTTAATAGATTTTATTTCATGGTCATCCTTATTAGGCACATTGTACATCTTTGTTGATCTCTATTTTCTGGGTCTATTGATATCCCCACTCAGAGACTGAGTAACCAGAGTTGTAGGATCCTATTGAAAAGTCCTGGGTCTCTGCCAACCTTGGAGGGCCAGGGCTAGAGTATTGGTTGTTCTCTTAGCCCAGTTATCTCTCTAGTTATGCTTCTAAATTTTAGTTGTTGAATACTCAGAAGAGATCAGTTATATTAGTCTTAGTGAACAGATGTAACACGTAAGTGTAAATTGTTTTTAGATAGCTATTGTCTCTTGTTAAAGACAAACAGTGGTTGTAAGCTTTATAATATCACTTCTTATAGGGAAAGTTATTTTTAATCAGTGGACTTTATTGGGGTCTTAAACAAGATCCCTAATTGCCTGCCTGAGGAGTGCAGTAAAAGGATGAAATAATAAAAGATAAATTTAGTAATGTATACATGACAGAAGGTCTGGGAGGTATGTCTCAGGGTGGGCAAAGACAAAGACACTCCCAGCAACCCAACATTTATGTTTTATTTTAAAGAGAAAAATGTTTTAAAAATTAAAAATGACACAGAATTTCAAAACAAGACACTAGGAAGTCAACAATGTTTGCTATATTGCATAATATTACGTTCAAAGTAGCCTTTTCAGATTCTAGATATAGGCATGCAAAATTGTTCAGCAATAATCATTAACTATTTCTTTCAATAAACCAATAGAAAATGATAAGATAATTATCTTACCTTTCCCTTCTTTCTTCTCTTTTTTCCATTCTCTTATTCCAGGTATTTATTTCTTTTGAGTAATTTCTTTCCTTTTCACAATATGTATAATATCTTTTGGATTTTATTTATTCTTCTAGTTTCTTACTCTAGGGAAATAACAGGTTGTCTGCATATGTGAATCTGATTTAATTCACTTTTAAGTATGGTCTCTAGTTGCACCCATTTACCTGTAAAAGCCTTGAGTTCATCTTTC
>NW_004525057.1:176107-181995 GCF_000260255.1 Octodon degus
AGTCAGGGATTGTGATGCCTCCTGCCTCCCCCCGCCCCCACCAGGGTTTCTTTTTCTATTCTAGCTCTCTTCTGATTTCAGATAAATTTTAATATGGCTTTCTCTATATCTGTGAGTTTTTCTAAAGGTATTTTGATTGGAGATGCTTTAAATCTATGTAACGGTTTGAGGAGTATGGTCATTTTCTGAATGTTGGGTCTCCTTTTCCATGAGTCATGACTATCTTACTATTTTCTGAAATCCTGTTGTTTTGGATTCTTGGTTTGAGGTTTGAAGTTCACATTGTGTGCAAACACAATAGCTACCCTGATTTTTTTCTGGGGTCCTGTGACATGGAGTATTGTTTTATATCCTTCATCTTTCAGTCTTTGAATTTTGTCTTATCATGAAATACAGTAATTGTTGTTAAATTCCTATTACTTTGTTTAGTAATAGAAATTGTATCTTTTCTAATGCTTTTTTTTTTTACCATTTTACCTTCTTTAAAAAATAAAAAAATATATTTCTTGTTTTGAGTTAAATGTGTTTTTGTAAACAGCATATTGTTGGACTTTTTTTTCTCTATTCTGCTAGTCTGTTTATTTTGATTGGCAGATTGAGGCCATTTACACTGATGGTTATAACTGGTATTTATTGGCTTATCTTTGCCATGTTATTTTTCCACTTATGATTCCCTGTATTTCTCTCTCTCTCTCTCTCTCTCTCTCTCTCTCTCTCTCTCTCTCTCTCTCTGAACTGGGGATTGAACTCAGGCCCTTGCACTTGCCAGAGAAGTGCTTATTCCACTGAGCCATCTCCCCAGCCCCCAGGGTTCCCTGTATTTCTCTCTGTTTAATTGCTTGCCCTAATTGGTGGTTTCTTTTTGCTTTTGTTCTTGCAATTGTGGTCATTTTTATCTATGTCTAAATGTCTTTCTTTGTATGGTTACTTTGGTGGTTGCGAATCTCTGGTCATTTTTGTCTTAGAAGTAGCATTTTTCCATTCATTTTGAAAGATACTTTGCAGGTGACATCAATCTGGGTTGGAAGTGGTTCTGTTTCAGGGTTTGAAATACTCCATTGTGGGCTCTTGGGTTTGTTTGAGAAGTCTTTTGTGATTTTAATGAGCTTTCTATTATGTGAGATCTGTTTCTTTTCTCTAACAGTTTTTTAATATTCTGTTCTCATGTTGAATTTCTGGGCTCTTGATTATTATATGTCTGGGTGCAGATTTATTTTGGTCATGGCTAATTGGAGTTCTATAAGCCTCATTAAATGTAATTCAAATTCTCTTCCTATGTTTGAGAAGTTTTCGCTATTACTTCTGCAAATAGTCTCTTTATGTCATTTGTGTTGACTCCTGCTTTTTCATTGATAGCTAGCAGTCTTACATTTGTTTGCATCATCTTGGAGCTAATCAATTATTATTTCTTGATCCCTTTTTACTATTGAGAGAGTTTTCCTTTAATGATTGCTAGCCACAATCCTCTTTTCAAGATCTTAAAGTCTATCTTCTGCTTTTATTCAAGCAGTTTGACCAGATTTCAATGAAGTTTTTAATTTCCTATATGTCTGTCTGTATTCATTTCATCATTCTATTTCTTTCCATATTAACCTTTTATGGTTTCCTTCATTTTTCTGTCATCCTCTATTTTTTATCTATTTCTAACCTGGATTTACTCAACATTTCTTTTATGACTGTTGCCACTTTATTTTAACCTGAGAGATTCTTTCTGATCTGATTTACCTTGTAGGCTCATGCATTTATTTCTTTACTTCAGTTGCTATCATATCAGGAAATTTTAGTTATGTGTCTTCCATTTTTCTCTATCCCCTTGTTTCCTGGACTTGTTCTGGGTGGGCTGGAGGTTTAAGATTGCATTTTGCTTTGCATCTTGTCATTTTCTATTGAAAATTTTTAAATTTTGTTTTTTGTGTTGATTCTTCTACATTTTTGTAGCAGATAGCTATCTGCCTATGTTAAGTCCTCTTTAGAAAAAGTCTATTCTTCAAGGATGTCTTCTGTGTGTAGGAAGTTCTTGGCTTGTGTCTGTTACAAGATTCTGAAAATTCAAATTAATTAAGAGTGAGGTGTCAGGATTTGTTTGGTTCAGTTCCTAGTTCTTTGGTCCTCAGTTATGATGAAATTATTATACCCAAGCTACCTGGTATTATTAAGAAAGGGAGAACAACATATAAGACATCCAGCTAAAGTAATAAAATTATCAATGATTAGCATCAAGCACAGCTTAGTACTGCAAACTGTAGTAACTATTAACTTTGTAACTTAAACCATAGCAACAAAATTTATAATCATATAACAGAATCAATTGTAAATTGGGTTTCTGAATTCAGAATATTTCCCATCTGTAGAGTAGTTTTATTGTGTGAGGAAATTTAAGAAGGATGATGGATAAAACAAAGATACCTGCAAAGAAAGTAGAAGCAAGGCTTGGGAACAAAGGATCACAAAATTTTGGGGAAACTAGAGAAGAGAGCAAAAGACAATGAAGGAGCAAGTAAGGGAATATCTTAATTTGGTCTCTCAGGATTAGTCTTCTGTGGCTGGAACTCTCCACAGCCATTTAGAAAAGAGAAAAAAAAAGATAATAAAAAAGAAAATGTTATGGTTTGTGTCTAGTTGTCTTCTCAAAGCCTCATGCTATAATAGGGCAGACTTCTAGAGTCCATGATTAACTCATGATCCACTGGGATTATAGGTGTGAGTAATACACCGGCCCTGGGGTAGGTAGTTTGTATTACAATGTAAGGAGGGAAGGGAAGCTAGCTGCTTGAGCTGCTGCTATTCCTCCCTTCACTCTCTGCTCTTTGCTGCCATCATGAAAGGTTGCTGTCTTCCATGTGCTGCTCTGCCTTAGAGCCCGCTGAGTATGAACTGAAACCTCCATTGACTGTGAGTTAAGTAAACCTTTCATATCTTCATTTTGAATGTTGGGTATTTGTCCCAGAAACAAGTGAAAAATAACCAAGACAGAAAAAATGGGTGGCCCCACAGACCTGCTTCTATCACTTGTGTCTTTGTTCTAAGCACAACACTCATTCATCTAACTGACCACCTGTTGTCTCATATTGTTATAGTTGCTTTGAAATTTCCAAGACCATTAGTCCCATCTGTCCTTCCCGTGTGCCCTAGTTAGGACACTATTGTGTTGCTGGCTTTCCCCCAGTCTCTGGGTCTTCCTGGATGGTCCACCTCAGTCACAGAAGTAGCAAAGGAAGGGGCTGTTCTCTGGGCTTTCCTACATGTCCTACCTGGATAACAGCAGCAATGGGAGGGGCTGCCCTTCAGACCTTGCCTTGAAGCTCACCTACATCACAGCAGTATCAGTGGTAGTGGCCATCCTCTGGCCTTTCTATGAGGACCACATGAGCCAAGCAGTGGAGATAGGAAAGATAGTCCCCTGGGTCTTCAATACTGGGTTGTTTAGAATTTTTGTATCTTCTTGATTTACTTTTGGCTATTCAATTGTGGCTATGAATCTGCTCATTTCTTCTCTGTTTTCCATCTTATTAGAACATAGGTTCTCATAATAGGTATTGATGATCTTCTGAATTTCTGAAGGGGCTGTTGTGATTTCCCCATTTCATTCTTAATTACTTCAATTTGTGCTTTTCTTTTTGATGAGGTTGGCTAATGGTTATCAATTTTATTTACTCTTTCAAAGAACCACCTTTTGATTCATTGAGTCTTTGTATTGTTTTCTTAGTCTCAATTGTGTTAATTTATGCTCTGCATAGTTTCCTCCTTCATGAGAGCTTTCAGGGTGACTTCCTCTTTTTCTAGAAGTTTGAGGTTTCACATTAGGTTGCTTTTTTCAGATTGTTCTGTTTTCCAGATGAGAGAGTGATCACTATAAATTTTCCTCATAGGAATATTTTCATTGTATCAACATTAGCATTTAATTATAAATACTGTTCAATTTTATGTGTGATTTCCCCTGTGACTCATTGGTTGTGCAGAAGGGTGTTGTTTAATTTCCATGTGTTTATGTAGTTTTTGTGATTTCCTTTGTCATTGATTTCCAGTTTCATTGTGCTATGGTCAGATAGTATGAATGGAATAATTTCACTTTTTCTACTTTTACTTAAACATATTTTGTCAGCTAATATATGTTCTATTTTGGAGAACATCCTGTGTTCAGCTGAGAAGTATGTATACTCTCATGTTCTGGGGTGGTGCACTCTGTAGACATCTACCAAGTCCATTTGTTCACAACTATGATTTAATTCTAATATTTCTGTGATTCTCTGTGTAGCTGATCTATCTTTTTGAGAGAGTTGTATATTAAGGTTCCCCACTACAATTGTGTTAGTGCTTATTTGGTTTTCTTGTTTGCTAATATTTGTTTTTTTTTTTTTTTTAAATTGGGCCCACTGTTTGGTGCATATGTATTTATGACTATTATCTCTTCTTTTTGGAGTTTCCCCTTAATGAGTATGCAGTGATCTTTATGTCTGTTGATCAGTTTTGGCTTGAAGTTTGCATTGTCTGTGAATAAAAATATCTACCCCTGCATTTTTCTGGGTTCTGTGGAATGGAGAATTTTGTTTTCATACTTTGACTTTTAGATTATGAATTTCTTTTTGCGTTAAACATGTTTCTTGAATGCAGCATGTTGTTCATCTTGCTTTTTGATTCATTCTGTTCATCTGTTTCTCTTAATTGGTGGGTTAAAACTGTCTACATTGATGGATATCACTGATATGTACTGGCTTATCTTTTTCATGTTCTTTACTTGTTGTTTATTTCCTATCTTTCTCTTCTGTCTTCCTATCTTCTCCTGTCTGGAAGCTCCTTTCTATTGGTGTTCCTATGTTTGTGGTTTCCATTGTCTCTTATTCATACATCTTTCAGAGCATTCTGTACAGCTGGATTGGGGGTCAAAACTTTCTTCAGTCTTTCTTTATCATAGAAATATCTTATTCATCCATTGATTTTGAAATACAGCTTTGCAGGGTTGAAGATTATTTTCTTTTAGACTTGAAATACCGTACTCCACAGTCTCCTAGATTTGAGAGTTTGAGAAGTCTACTATAATTCTCGTGGTCTTTCCTTTATAAGTGATTTAATTTTTCCCCTAAATGCTTTTAATATTTGGTTCTTGTATTGGATTTCTGGAATCTTTATTATATGCCTTATTAGAGATTTATTTTGGTCATGGCTTCATTTATTTGTAAGTCAAATTCTTTATCCATATTTGAAAATTTTTCTACCATTATATCTGTGAATAGTATTCTGCCAACAGTGATCTTTGAGTTGTCTCCAGATTTCTCACTGACTTCAGTCAATCTTCTGTTGTTCTTTTCTGCTTCTTCCTATACTTATTGGTTTAATATTTCATGGTCTTCCACTACCTCTTCTCCTTTTTTTTCTTTTGTATTTTAGGGAAGGGTCTACAGGGTGTTCAGGGTCTCATTACTAGATCAGGCTCATACTGATCCACCTGTTTACAGCCTCCCAAGAGCTGAGATTACAGGCACGTACCACCACTCCCAGTCTCAATTGCCATCTCAGTGTGCCCCAGCACAGCAGGCCCAAGGTTTGAACCCCAGGCCCCTGCACCTGCTTGCAATTTTTTTTAATCTCTTGTTACTTTTATGATATATTTCTTTTCCTGGTCGCTAGTCACAATCCTTTCTTCAGGATGTGATATTCTGTCCTTGTGTTTATTCAATCTGTTACATTGAATAAAAACTCCATTGAATAAATCTTTTAAATGGAGTTTTTAATGTTCTGAATTTCTGTTTAGTTCTGACTCAGTTATTCCATTTTTTGTCTATGTTGAACATTCATGGTTTTCATCATTTTCCTGAATTCTTCTATTTTGTTTATCTGTGTCTGTTTTAACATCTTCACTTTGATCATCAATTCTTTTTTTTTTTTTTTTT
>NW_004525057.1:182095-183805 GCF_000260255.1 Octodon degus
TCTGTGTCTGTTTTAACATCTTCACTTTGATCATTTTTTTTTTTTTTTTTTTTTTGCCTTAGAGATTACTTTTTCCAATGGCCTCTTTCATTTGTTTTTTCACTTCTGCTGCTGTCATTTAAGAGAGTTCCATTTATTAGTTTCTGATTTCCTCTATCTGTTTATGATCTAGATTTGTGCCGAGTGGGCTGGATTTTGGAATTGCATTTCAATTCCTCACCTTGTTATTTTTTATTTTCTTTTGTTGTTTGTGTTGATGCTTATAGATTTCCTACATTATATAGCCTTATAACTATTGTCAAGGCTTTTCTAGGAGGTGTCTCTTCCTCTAGATGTCGTCTAGATGTAGGTGGTTCTTGGTCTTTATGTCCCTCTCAAGAATCTACCTTCCCAACATATTAAGACTGAGGAGTTGCTGTCTAGAATAGGTCATTCAGAGCTCTATGTGTGTATCTTGGAATCATCTTTGTGGAGTACAGCCTGGGATGCTGTCACAAAACCACTCATGATAGGGCAGACAGGAGAAGAGCAGTGCCCAGTGATTATCCACATCCTCCAGAGTTATCTCCTGGGGCCAAAAACAACATAAACTGTGGTGAAGCAGAGTCTCAAACTTCATGCCAGATGTTGATCACTATCCAAACAGAGCTGCACATAGGACCTCAGCCTGGAACCGGCCACAGGGGCCTGTGTGCCAAGTGCTTGTGACAGATGCTGAGGTCCCACAATCACAACAGGTACCAGTTCCAGTGCAGTGTGTGTGAAAACAGAGACAATTGTACACTAATGCACTCAAGACAGATGGAGCTGTTATGGACAGATGATAAAATCTTTAACTCCCTCCAGGGTTTGAGAAACAGCAGACTCATAGTTATGTTTCCAAAGGAATATGGGCCCCATATCTTCAAAACCACATGCTTTTTGTTCAGCCTCCACCTTAGCCAGGGGCAAAGTTGCTGTCCATATGAGGGTGGGGACATCAGCAAAGAGACATGGTCATTATATCTCTTCAATACTGTTGTGATTTAATTTGGCATTTTACCATATTACTCCAGGTGGAGTGGTGATGCCCATCAGATGTCTTGGATACATGAGCTAAATGACCTTCACATGAGGCAATGAACATGGCCATCAGGCCTTAATAGATAAAGAAGCATGACCTGATTTCTTCCTGGACCACCAACATTCTGTGTGAACTCATAAACAGACTTGTGAACCCATGACTACTCTACTTACTTATGTCTACCATAGAAGTTAGTCTCAGGACTCATGGGTTGTTGCTCTTCATGTACAAAGTTACACACAACCTCTCCTCAGCTAACAAGGTGGCCTGAAAATATTTGTTTTTATAGGTATCCCTTCTGAAATTTAACTTAATATGAGGATTACTTTCCAGCTGGGGCCCTTCTGTGTGCTCCTTCTATGGACAAGTTAGAGTTTGATCAAAACTTCATCCTCAAACATTCCTTATTGGTCATGCTTGTGATACCAATTCAATGTCTCCTTACTGTCCGATAACATTGGAAATCAGTGAGGTGACACCCTGACAGAAGTCTGCATAGTGACCACGGTGAAGGCAGGCATATATTACACCCTGGCCTTCCTGGACAGCTGCTCCACCTATAGCCC
This sequence comes from Octodon degus, assembly GCF_000260255.1. Lineage (NCBI taxonomy): Eukaryota > Metazoa > Chordata > Mammalia > Rodentia > Octodontidae > Octodon > Octodon degus. Next base: position 183,725 of record NW_004525057.1, read on the forward strand.
CTTGTTTTTGGACCCCTACAGGGCCTACATTTTCTTCCTGAAAGAGAGGATGATGGAAGGTGAGCTCTGCTCTCAACAGCA
>NW_004525057.1:184540-186267 GCF_000260255.1 Octodon degus
TACCTTTAAACACTGACACTCTCAGTCATTCCTGGGGATGGCTTTGTGCACAGAGCTGTCTCTGACAGGCTGTAGGAAAGTTGTGCCCCAGGAAGAAACATGGGGGATGCACTCAAGCCAAGCCATATCTGACCTTCAGCATTTAGCATGGATGTGAACATACAGCCAAGAGAGGGAAGGCCTCTGATAATGCTGTGTGCCTTTCCCCCACCAAGAAGAACATGGAGAGTTATCATGCACAATTCCAAGACATCTTGATGGTCGCTATGATGAGACTCAAGGTGGTGATGAAGTCTTTCTGTGGAAAATCCTGTGCTATTAGCTCACACACTTTTAAGCTCTGAAAGTAGTAGAAATTACAAGCACTTTTAAATACAAGCACTAGAAAGGAGAATGTCTCCACTGCTTCCATGAACATCTTTACTCATGCCATTTTCTGTTATTTGTGCTGATTGACCAAAGCCCTGATCAGTCTTATACAGTAAGTAACCAGAAGTGATAATTATTCACTCCTCAGAAACATGGAATGTTATAAAACAAAGTGAACAAACAAAACTAGACATTTAAAATCTTTGTATCCTGTCACATCTCACTAGAAGTCTCACTGATTGGAAAAGTCAGCTCATTAAACTTGACAGCTGATGTTAGCAATTCACTTCAATGTGCCTAAGTCACTCAACCCAAAAGGAGGGTGTGTGAGGGATCCTGCAGCTGAGAGAACTCCACCAGGCTCTTGTTAATTTGGTACATAACTCACTGTGGCTTATTTCATAGATAGCAGTTTCTTTGTCCCCAGCCTGCATTCTGGACTCCTTGAGGCCCAGGATCTTGTGAAGTCATCTTAATATAGCTGTCCTAATCTGTTTAGGATGTTGGGTGACTTATCCATAACTGAAATGAATTGGTCCCTGCTTCTGGAGGTTGAGGAGTCTAAAGTGAGGATCTGGTGGCATCTGACTTCCTCCTCAGCTTGCTTACTGTGTTCTCAAATGATATAGGTGAAAACTTCTTTCGGATATCTCTCATAATAGCACTATCTTTAGGGGTTGACTAGCTGCAATGTTACCTTGAAGGTCTGCAAGTCTATCTTCAGTTTTGTACAAGGGGTTTTGGTAGCTTTTAATGGAATTGTTAATGCCCTGGATATCTGTTTGAATCTGTTTCATGCATTCTAGATTTTTCCTGTATTGTTCATTCATTCTTGCCACCACATTCCTATTCCCCTCTTTTGATTTGTTTTGCTTTTCATAATTATATTGATAAACAGCAGTGAGACAGTTTCAAATTGAATCACTAGGACAATTTCAATAACTAACACACTGCACACATTCTCCTTAGTGGTTAATAGCTGTACAAGATGCAGACTTGATATCCTATTTACAAACACAATTAGAAAAAATCATTCTATTCATTAACAGAATATAAATATATATCTATCCCATCCACTTTGAACACACAGATACAAAGTGGACATTCCTCTGTATACTCTTATTTTCTAAGTTCCATTATTTGAATAATACAGGTGTGTAAACTCAGCAAAATATGCTAAAAGAGTCCAGAGGCCATAATAGCATTGGGTCTTCTGTTTAACTGGCAATGTCAGAAATTGTTGACCTGAGTTCCACACAGCTCAACATAACATCATGGCTTTACTTCCTATATTACGTCTTCATATGTTTCTACTGGATGCTTAAGACCAAGGTAAGGCAGGACATATGCAACAAGAG
>NW_004525057.1:186367-224431 GCF_000260255.1 Octodon degus
TGTTTTTGCATTTGATTCTTTAGTGCAGATGTTATTAATTCATGGATTTCTTTTTTCTTTTCCAATCTGAGGTCCTCTATATCTTTATGCAGCTCTTCCTTTATTTCAGAAGCCGTTGATTCATTGCTTTCAGCTTTGTGATTTCCAATTTGTTCTGTGTTAGTGCCCTCTGCAGTTTTTATGGGTGGGCTTGGGTTCTGAGGTTGCATTTTGTTCCTTCTCATCATTTTTGTAACACTGTTTTCTGACCTTTGTTGTAGATCTTTGCTGTAGTTATAACCTTCGTATGTGCTGAAGTTCAGGTGCAGCTCTACAGAGTTTGGAGTTATCCAGCTGCGTCTGGCTTAGGTCTGGCTGCTGTGCTCAGCTCCTTCCCGCTGCACACCTGGGCTATCAGTGGGTGTGGGGGTTCCTGGAAGTCAGCAGAAATTCCTACTCGTTGGGTGGGGTGGGGGAGGTACTTCGGAGTGGTGGGGGGTGACCCGAGGGGGTGGGAGAGGGTCCGGCCCATGCTGCTCCTGGGCTGGGACTGCTCCCACCGGTGCAAGGTAGCAGGAATCTCTCCTCACACTTACCAGACCTGGGCTAGAACTGGGTCTGGGGGTTCCCGGAGGTCGGCAGAAATTCCTACTCGGCGGGCGGGGTTGGGGAGGTACTGCAGAGTGGTGTGGGGTGTCCTGTGGGGGTGGGAGAGGGTCTGGCCCACGCTACGCCTGGGCTGGGACTGGTCCCGCCGGCACAGGGTAGCCAGAAGCTCTCCACACACTCACCGGACCTGGGCGAGGACTGGGTCTGAATAATATTTCATTGTGTAAAAATACCATATCTTCTTTATTCATTGTTCAGTTCATGGGCATCTGGGTTGGTTCCAGTATTTAGCAATGAGAAACTGTGCTGCTATAAACTATTACTTTGTTCAATGAAATTTTGTATCATTTCTCACGCTTTTTTTTTACTAATTGTTATTCTTTAAATAAAAAGAACATTATCTAATAAGAGTGCTAATTCCATTCACCCCTATAACCCAATCACCCCCCAATGTCTTTCCTTTAATACCATCACACTACGTTGAGGATCTTAACATGTAAAGTGGAAGCATAAACATTCAAATTGTACAAGTGGCCCAAATAGTGCAGAACCTTGAACTGAGCTGGTGCTCCATCAGTTATTACTGTTACATGTGGCTGAGAGAACCTATAACAAGTTGTGTGACTTTACTTCCCAAGAGTGAAGTAAATACATCACCTATGGAACCAGGAAGGAAGATATGTGAAAATGTTCTCTTCTCATTGCTTGTAAGGCCAGACACCTAATTTTTTACTTTCAACTTTCCTATTGTCATTAACTCTGTTTATTTATTTGTTTTTTTGTTTTGTATTATAGGAATAACAAATGACCCTGGATAAGTACTCCCTCTTTTCTGTGTGCAGCTGCAGTCTGCTCTTTTGGGGCTAGTAGAGCAACAATATGTTCCCTTCTGCATAGCTTTGGAGCAGGGGCTCCAAGTTTCATTTTTCTATCTTCTTAATTGGGAAATATTTGCAAGGTTTTTTTTTGTTCCAGGAAATTCACTTTAACAAGTGAAGATGTCAAGTTCCTCGAAAAATCAAGGACTAATTGCACAACACCCCAGTTACTGCTCAGTTTTTGGGGGATTTTTTGTTTTTTTTTTTTGTTTTGTTTTGTTTTCCAATTAGAGTAGAAAGAGATACTGCTCCTGGCTCAGTCATTTAATTTGGTTCACTTTAGTCATTAAACTCCATTCTCCACAACTTCAACCATTTCACCACAGTTGAGCATAGAAATAAGAATTTTGGTAAGAGAAATACAGGAAATTCAATGTTTTCCTTTACATAATGAAGATTTCTAATACAAAAGAACCCAGATCCCCAAGAGTAGGTGAGGGGATTTTACTTTTGAAAACAAGAGTTCTGAAGGTTCCCTTAACAATAGCTGTAGTTATTGCCAAGAATGGAATATAAATAAATCCTACACAGACTACTGGATTTCCTAAAGCATGGTTCTGTTGTGATGGGGTGTGCTATATGCACCATCCTTTCTGTGGAACATGCCAATGACAGGTATCATAAGCTCAGCAACAATAATCAGGTAAAAAGACTGTGTTTAAAATAAAGGAAGATGCTTTATTTGGAAAATGATGAAAAAATAGAAGATAGACAATTGCTCTGTAAGAGTAGGGTGCCTGAGAAATGAATATTCATTCATTTTTGTCTTGAGATCCTTTTTATTTAGGACTAGTTCAAGATGGGCACTAGGTTTTGACCTAGAAGTCAAAACCATCTGATTGATACTCTGGCTGTCTTTGATCCTAATCTTCAAGACCTCTTTCTATGTACTTTGTGGTCATTTGAGTTTTTCACCTGATGGGTGTGTGTGTGTGTGTGTGTGTGTGTGTGTGTGTTGGGGAGCCTTATAGAAAAATTAATTGGAGTTAATGGTTAAGTAAAGGGGACCATGTATACCACAATAATATAATGGTGTTAAAGTGAGAACATGCATACAGATATATATATGTGTCGTTGTGTATATGTGTATTTTAAATATTAAGTTAGAATCCTTAGGTGGCTGTTCCTTAACTCTACATTTTATTAAAAGCATGTGAAAGCCTGGTTTCCATGTCTTTTATGTTTGTGGCTTCTTCCTTTATATAAATTCTTACAATATTTGTGTTACCTGGTGCATCTCTCAGCCTAGTTTCTCACACCTTTGACTTTCTAATTGCTCTAACCTTATTCTACTTTTAGAAGCAGAAGTTGCCTTCAGAAAGGTTCTCCATTAATTTTTAGCAAAGCCTACCTTTCCGTTGCCTAGAAGCCACATTACCCTACAGTTAGAAATTGCAAATTTCAGGCTTGATGTGGTAGGCACACACCTGTAACCCCAGTACTATTGACACCTAAATTAGGTAGAAATATTATAGCCAATCAGACAGGATTAATTCCTTGAAGGAATCAGTGCAGAGGATGAAAATACAACTGTGGCTCAAGGTGCATCCATTGAAGGCCAGGCCGCAGGATAATGACTAAGTCTTCGTGCCTTTCCGAGGGATGAGCACTATACTATAATTGGCATTATCTGGCCCAATAAAGAATAGACAGATATCAGTCACCCCAGTGGATGACCAGGACCTCCTGATTTATCTCTTCCTAAAAAGTTCTTTGTTCTTTCCATGTACACCTGCTGTGTGACCTACGTCTCTGTTCCCGTCTCATGATTTTGTACCCACCTCCTGATTTCTTTCTATAAAATTTCCTCTGTGAAATGGGGTTACAGCAACCCATTTCAGGTCCCCTCCTGTCTCTCAGGAGCTATCTGGGAGTGTGACCTAGGGGATTCGATCACCCTTCCCAGGCCTCCTCTTGAGTCACTGCTTCCTGAATGGTATAATTTGACCAATTTTCCTCCTTCCAAGCCATTCCACCATATCCTCCTGTCTTGGAACCACTGGACTATGGACCAAAAATATTAGCAAATATAAAAATTTCCCCTTTGCTCTGTGGGTGTTAGGTAATGTGTCCAAGTGATGAAAAAGTAACTACAACACTATCAGTCTAAGCTTTCTACTAACACTTCCTCTGACTCTGACAGTTTTGCTTTTGCATATTAAGAATACATGACACTGGACCCATTCATGTAACCTGTTATTCTGTTGTCATTTTCCTTTATCACACAAAACCAGTTTTCCAGGAAAGATACCAAATGCATAGGTTCCAAATTTTAGGGGGCCCAAATCACTGCATGGGCAGAGAATCGTTCTGCTTATCTCTCCTGAGAAACGATACTTCCTGGTTAAGTTATACTACTCTAAGTGAAGAAAAATACAATAGGTAAGAGATATTGTTTTTGTGGCATTTTTGTCTAGTTATTTCAGCAGGTATTTAAGGAAAGACCTTAAATTCCAGGGCTCACTGTGATAAATTGGATAATTGTAATTAATATGCACACAGTTATCTGGAAAGATTTAATACCACTGGGACCGAGATTTTAGGAATTGAATATACCCACTATCCTATGCCCCTATCTGCACTTTTTGAGAGATATTATATTGTCAAGTTTAAGATCATAGCATCACTGACATCTGAAGTTTTTATATTTATGTAATTGTTATATACCCTTTTTATTGAGACTCTGGCATTTTTCTCAAAATTACTGATTAGTATATCAGAACAGTCACTCCTTAAATGGGTGTTACTTATCTGAAGATGTCACTACCAAAAAAGAAAAAAGAAAATGGAAAACAGTATTTTTGGCACTATTATATGAATAAATCCCTAAAAAATAGCTAAAAGGTTGAAGTATATCATTTGCAAAGGATATATAATTGTTTAAGAAAGGAAATTGATGAAAATTGATTTAAAATCGTTACACATAAGTAAGTATTCTGCCACAGAGGCCGTGTTATCTGTGCCCTTAAAAATTATGAGCCTGACAGTATATCTCTTGGACTTTCAAGCCACTCAGCACAGACATTCTACTTCCTTTCCTCTTGACATATATTTCCTTTCTATGTAGTATGTCTAAGAATTCTTAGTTATGTCAAGTTACTTTTTTTTTTTTTTGTCATTTTGGAGACAGGGTTTCGCTATGCAGTTCAGGCTGGACTGAGCTTACTTTGTAGCCCCAGCTGGTGTCAAGCTTTCAACAATCCTCCTGTTTTGCCTCCTGAGTGCTGGAATCATAAGCATGTGCCACCACCCCCAACTTCAGCCTTATTACTATTATATTTCAAATTTTTACCTATTCTTACCTAGAGTACAAGGAGCAATGGTATTCTCACAGTTGTCAGCCTTTGGGTTAAAAGGATCTTTCAGTGACTTTTCAGTTACTAGAATGAAAAAGCTAATTGTTGGTGTTTATAAAGATGATAATAGGATTATTTAGCAAAAGTTTGCATTCTGACAGTACAAAAAGCATTGCCTAGCTCTGGTGAGGTCATTCGGGCTGCATCACACCATAGTGAATATCATCAAATGATGGGAATGTATGAGAGATTACATGGTGTGAATCAGTATCTCAGAGTAAATGGAGTAACTGTAAAGTTATAACCAGCAGAACACTGCCTAGTGACAATAAATCTTTTCACACAGAAACTTTTGGGAGAACCCCCAAGTATGATTGGCTGATCGTCTTCAGCGCTCCTGCAGCTCCTCAAACCAGAGGGTGGTGAGGGTTGCTCACAGGTCTCCCCTCTGCATCGCAGAGAACCTGGATGGCGACTTCTCAGGGGCCTGCAGGGAGGAGGCCTTGGGGACTGGGGCGCCCTGGGGAGCTCTGCGTACAGCACTGAGGCTCCGGAGGGAGGATGCTCTGGGCAAGAGTGGAGAGGTAAGGCCGGCTTGGAGGAAACGCAAGCCCAGAGACGTTAAGGAATCTGCCAGGAGCGCACAGCTACTGAACAGTGGTCGGGACCGGCGCGTGATTCTGTTCCGGGGGGCACTGGCTTCCCCTAGCTTCAGGCTGGGGCTGTTGGAGCTGGGAGGCTGGAGAAGAGACCCAAGCTCATTCAGCTCCACCTGCTCTGCCACGCTGCAATGGTGGGCCTTGGGCAGGTCACCAGACCCCTTAGAGTCTGTTGTTTATCTGTGAAACGGGGATAGTGGGGAATAGAGTAAAATTCTTCAAAAATTAAGCAAAACGGCACATGCAGAGAAGCTTGTCCTCGGTTTTCCATCGCTCTGTAAGTGGTAACGAGGATCACGAATACAGGGAGCCCAGCAGCTCCGCCTTGGAACTCACTCAGCTGCCTGCTTGCTGTGTGACTTTTCTGTCCACGAAACTCATCTGTGATATGCAGCTAAGTAAAACTGTGATGTGTCAGGAGCTGGGAACACGCTCCCTTTTCCTGGTCCTTCTTCTGAGCCACGGAGTGGCAGCTCAGGACGCCTCAGACTCCAGGCAGAATTTGGATCCATTGTTGGAAAAGATGGCTGAAGAAGTCATAGAGGGAAGCTATCTAAATACATTTCTGAATCTCACACAGTTTCAAAGTGCCCATGGGTCGACAACTGACCTGTCCTACCAGGCCCTGCACTACCTGCATTCCTGGAATGTTGCCTTCATCCTTCCCGGCCTTCAGGCAGCCATGAAGAACCATCTGCAACGGTGGCTGTATCAGCTCCAGAAGGTCCTGGAGAACCTCAGAAAGGCTGATGCCCAGTAGTTCCACACTGCCGTGAAATGCCTCTTAGAGGACAAGCAGTACCACTTGGACCTGCAGGACATTGTCAATGACTTGAGAAAGGTGCTGGAACAAGCCCTGCAGAGCCCTGGGGTGAACCGCAACCTTTTTCTCGTGACACTGGAGAGGTGTTCCCAGGTGCTGAGCTCCCTGGAGTGTGTGCAAGTCCTGGGCAGAGTGCTGAGGAGGTCCTCAGGCAGCTTGCTCCAGCCCAATGTCACCGAGAGGCTGCCTCAGCACCTGCATGCAGATGCCTTTAAGAACCTGTGAGTGCTTCCTCCTGTCCACTTATCTCTGTATTGCAATGAACATTCCAGGTGACACCTGACAGAGAGAGGTAAGGCACAGGCTGACAGGCACCTTCTGCCAGGGTTGTCCTTGAGGCTCCGCTGAGTAGCAGTCACCCACACTGTACTTTCCTAATGAAAATGTTTCCTTTAGCTTAACGGTCTGCATCTTAGTAGCTGCACTAGGGGAATGCAGGAAGCAATCTTTGTGTTCACCCACTTGGTAGATGGACGGCAAGGTGCACATCCGTGTGCACAAAGCAGGAACAGGATTAGCCCAGCTCTGTACAATGTCACCTGAAAATTTGATTTTAAACTATGGGGCAAGGTTGAAAATGAGTCTTCAGGAGATGTGGCTACCATTGATGCCTGGGATCGCATAAGCCAGAGAATTTGTGACAGTGGGGTGGAGCAAGATGTGACAGGGAAATAGAGAAAGAAGACCTTGATTTACATGAGGAGGAGAAAAGGAATGTCCATAAGTACTTGACTAGTTGAAAGGCTACATATGTACCTGAACAATCCAGCATTTGAACTAGGCTGGAAAATGTTATGGGTGAAAACTATTGAAGGAATGCCAGCACCACAACTCAGTGGAAATTGAGATGGAAATTGAGTGTAACAGACATTATGCTACAAATGTGACGCACACTGGGAACAAAGTGCAATTAAAACATTCTATGTGCTTGAGTGATAGTACTTGAGATATTTCTATCATGCCACCTCACTGTCTGAATAACAGCCTTCAAGGCAGGACTTTACCATGCTAATCATCAGAATCTAAAGGATCTATGGAGAAGCGACAGGTGTATCATTGAGATTTTTAGAACAAAGACACTCAAGAGATTTGATTTCCTTCAAAATTGCCTGTTTTGACAACAAAAAGACCATCAGAAAAGAAAAATATGAGACAGTTTGGCTGCGATTTGCTCATTTTCTGGAAGCTTTGTTTTGAGCTGCCAAGCAATTCATGCATCGCCCAAGTGCATGGCAACTGATGAGCACCTCGCTTTAGTCATGGTTGCTGCAGCTTTCAGCAGTATAGGCCAAATAAGCCTTCAAAATATAGTATGAAAATATATGCCCCCACAGGCAGGAAGACATATTGCACTTTGAATTTAGAAATTTATTGTGGAGCTCAGCCACCAGCTCTTTATTCCTGCAGTAATAAACCATAGAGGGTTGATTATGGACAGACTTCTTGTATCTATAGAAAAAAAAAGTAACCAAAAAAAAAAAAAACCCACTTTTTTTCTTTGACAGTTGCTTAGCTAGTTACCCACTGATTACATTTGCTGAAAGGTCACCAGTTACATAGCACAGGAACTCTTGTCAAGAACAAAGCAGAAATCCCTGGAACAATTATTTCAAGATCACAATAGACAAATGTATACCATCTGGATTTCAGAAAGGCATAATATTGGCCTTGTACGTGGTAAAGAAAAACAAAGCATTGATACTATCAATAATAAACTATGATGATAAGATTGATTGTGAAGCTGGGTGTGGTCTCCCACACATGTCTAGAATCACAGTACTCAGGAGGCTGAGGCAAGAAGATTCTGAGTTCAAGGTCAGCCTGGGCGATGTTGTGAGATGAAGGCAGGCCAGCCTTCACCACATAGTGAGAAGTTCTCTCTCAAAAACAAACAAACAACAAAAATTCTGGAGCAGAATTCTGTGAACAGACAAGAGAAACATCACAAGAGCCTCCTAACAATAAAACAAGATCAAGAAGATGTCAATTATGTCCTACCAAGAAAGACAGGCAGGCAAACATATGTGCATGCAAGCACTGAAATCTTGCTTAGTGAAGACTGCCTTAGATGTGATCATTGAAGTAAAGACTATTTTTGTTATAGATTTACTTTATTTTCTTTGTAGTCCATACAGGAGCTTATTTTATTTTAGATTTTGTAAATAAAGAAGCAATTGATGTTGAATAAAAAACCTTGGGAAAATCACATCTAAAAAATAGTAACGAATGCTTGGTAATTTTCATAGTATTCACAATGCTACTAGAATAATATTCATTACTATACCTTTAAGTAAACTTGTACATAAAACTATGAATAAAATTTTTTATCCTAACATGTTTTCAATAAGCCTATGTACATCAAAATTCAAATGCAAAATGAAATCATTTAAGAGTAATCCTTACTTCTCTGTCTGTTTCTTGATAAATGCCCTCACTTTTATGATAAGCTTAAAGTCCAACTTTTATTCATATTTTACATAATCTCTGCTTCTTGATTCCATATTACTTTTTACTTTACAACTAAATTACAGGAGTTTTCTTCCTCATTCTTCATGCTTGCCTCCTTTATCCCCTTTGATTAAGATAGTTTGTTTTTAATATTCTTTGTTATCAGTCTTTACTAGCTCTTTATGTTCTTCTCCAAAGTCCTATATGTCAAACCAACTCATATTTATCTCTTATGCATCTGGAATACTTTTGCTATATAGAGGCCTCTGTTTTCTCTTAGCTGAAAGAATTATTGTAGAAAGAAATGAGAACTTTGATTCCCAGATAGCATCTTGGATTATCTTTCAGCATCCATTTGGCAGTAAATAATTACCTGCACAACAGATTTCCAAAAATAGACATTAGTTTTATTTATTTATTTATTTATTTATTTATTTTTATTTTGCGGAAATGGGGATTGAACTCAGGCCCTTGCGCTTACCAGGAAAGTGCTTATTCTAGAGCCATCTCCCCGGCCCTTATTTATTCACTTTTGAATTGTAGACCAAAAAAAAACCCAATTTTTTTTCTCTGACATCTAAAGTTTCATGGAATGAAATTATGGTGTAAATTATGCTAATCACAGATTAATAGCATAAAAATCATGTCAATAAGGTCCGAATATTTCTGCAAACATGAGGATTCATAGAAAAGATTTGAAAACAAAACGAGATAGTTGAACATGGGACTTAAACACTCTTTAAACAAAGAAAAAAGAAATTCTAGTAAGTGCCTGTAGATAAGACTCACAACTTAATATAAGTAAATGGTTTGATGTGGGGGCCTGTCTACCATTTTAACAAAGATGACAAATTGTGGAGAAATGAATAGTTGAAAATGTGATTTTGGCATTTCAGGAGCAATATGGGAAGTGGGGTAGTAAGACACTTTGATTTCTTATATGAGACTATTTGCCTTATTTCAAAAGAAATTAAACAGTTAATTGCCCATGTGATTAACTGAAATGTAGCCAAAGTAATTGCCACTCAGTTTCTATACATATAGAATAGTTTGGATAATTATGTTGTCGACTTCTGCTGGTCTTTGAAAAGAACAGTTAATGCTTAAAAATTTTTTTACTCTCATTTTTTCTTCTCTTTTGAATTTTTTAACTTCTTCGTTATTGTTTTATTTTTTTTCTAAATGAAGCTCAAGGGCCGGTCAGATAGCTCAGTGGATTAAAGCACCTGCGTAGGCAGATGCAATGGCCAGGGTTTGATCCCTGGCTTACCATGTGGCCCTACCCCTGGGGCGCACCGAGATGGTGATTGAGACTGCATGTGGTGGCCTGTGCATGTAATCCTAGCTCTTGGGAGGCTGAACACAGGAGGATCTATGAGTCTGATCTATGTAGTGAAACACTGTAGATCTTGTTGACCTTGTCAAAAAAAAAAAAAAGAAAGAAAAGAAAAAAGAAAAAGGAATCTTGAATGCTTATATCTGGCAATCTGAACAATTAATCTGAAGTAATGCAGCAACCATTGTTGAATTCCTATTACTTTGTTTAGTGAAATCTTGTATCGTTCCTAATGCTATTTTTTTCCTCTATCACTATTTTGTATTCTTTCAAAGAAAAATGTAATCTTAAAGCTGAATGTTGTAAGCATTTCATTCTGTAAAGCTTTGTGTGAAGTTGTTCCATTAGGTAAAATTTAGTTTTATCCAATAAACCAATTTTATTCTTCTGCCAGAAAACAGAAATTAAACTTACTATATAAAATACATTGGGAGGCCAGAGAGATGGCTCAATAGAATAAGCACTTCCCTGGCAAGTACAAGGGCCTGAGTTCAATCCCTGGTTCCACAAACAAAACAAACAAACAAACAAACAAAAAAATACATTGAGAGGCCAGAAAAAGAACCGATACATTGAAAACAGGGAAATTAGGGAATACTTTATAAATAGTTTGTAATCCTTTGGTAACCACAAATAAATGAAAGAATAAAACATGTGTGGTTCACCTTTTAAAAGTCCAAAGGAAAACCATATTAGGAAGTATTCTACATACAAAATCAGACCAGAAAAGCAAAATTATTCATAGAGGGAACAGAGCGAAAAGTGGAATAAGATATCAATAAGATTATGAGTGTACGTTGTGCTGAGTATAATATTGTAGACAGAGAAGAAAAATCTTATGATTCTTTCAAAAAATAAAGTAGCAGAACATTGTGGAATTGTATTTAAGCCCTCCAATTTAAAAACATATGATTTAAAATTTAAGCAAGTCTATTATTGTCAGAATGTGTTTTATAACTGAAGCCATGCAGAGAGCTCCTATATGGCCTTAATAAAATAATGTAGCACTTGGGGGCAAAGATGCATCCCAGGAGTCCTGCACTGGAGGCCAGGATAGAGAATATCTCCACAGCCACCATGGCCTTCCCCTTGGTGCTGTGGTAAACAGGAAGGAAGGTGATCCAGACACTACAGAACACCAACATGCTAAATGTCAGGAATTTGGCTTCATTGAACATATCAGGCAGGTTCCTGACCAGAAAAGCCAATGTGAAACTCCCCAAGGCCAAAGAGCCCAGATATCCCAGAACACTGTAGAAAGCAGTGACTGAACCTTTGTTACACACAATGATGATGTGACCATGTTCAGAATGTGAATCCATGTCGATGAAAGGAGGAGAAGTACCCAACCAGATTCCACAGAGGATCACTTGGATCACAGTGCACAGTGGAACGACAAAGTTAGGTGCCCCTGATATCAGGAACTGCCTTATCCTTCTGTCTGGCACGGTGACCTTGAAAGCTAGAACAACGGTAATAGTTTTAGCCAAGACAGTAGAAATTGCCAAAGTGAACACAACTCCAAATGTTGTCTGCTGGAGGATGCAGGTGACCGTGTTGGGATGACCAATGAAGAGTAAGGAGCAGAGGAAGCAGAAGGTGAGAGAGATGAGTAGAATGTAGCTGAGAGCCTGATTATTGGCCTTAACTATAGGTGTGTCTCGATGCTTCACAAAGACTCCAAAAACAGCAGCAGTGAGTGCAGAGAAGCATAGGGCAACACAGGCAAGAGACATCCCCAGTGGATCTTCATAGGCCAGGAAGGTCACAGTTTTTTGGAGACAGGAGTTTTGCTCTATGTTGGCATACTGGTGATCTCGACATTTTATACACTGATCCATATCTGGTGAGGAATTCAAATTATCTTTAGTGCAGGCTCAGCATTTGCTTATATCCACAGCCCCAATTTTTTTCATCATCTTCTTAGGCTAGATCAGCCAAATCATTCTTCTTTACTGTTTTATACACAAAGTTTAACATTTGGTAGAATAAAATTTAACTTTGTATATTGTTTTTATGTTATTTTATAAGTTATCTTTTTTTTGTACCAGGAATCAAACTCAGGACCTTGTGCTTGCCAGGTAGGTGCTGATGTTACTGAGCTATATGCTCCAAATAAAGAATGATTGTTAGATAATAAAAACAAATTTATATTGCTCACCTTAGTTTATTTTTAATATGACCAAGTACCTGAGAAAGCCAAAGTAGAGGAAGAAAGGTTTAGTGAGCATTTTTATTTATTCCTGGGGTAGTTTGTTATTATATGCTTCAAGACTTATGAATTTCAAATACAAGTTTGATATATTAATGTAAAGTTTTTGTACTAGGTGTTCACAATGAAAATACTCATTGTTTGATAGTTACAAATACCATCCTGTTCTGTGGAAGCATTTAAAAGTGTTCTCATGGTGTATATTTGATCAATGTTCTTTGTGGTTCCAGCTTAACATTTGGTAGAATAAAATTTAGCTTTGCTTATTGTTTTTCTGTTATTTTATAAATTATCATTTTTTTGTACCAGGAATCAAACTCAGGACCTTGTGCTTGCCAAGTAAGTGCTTGTGTTACTGAGCTATATGCCCAGCTCTAAAATATTATGTGGATGTTAACTATTTTTTCCTGTGTTCTTCGTTGAATTTAGTTTCCTTTCTTTTTCTAGGTTGCTGTGAATTTTTATTTGTAGAATTTCAGCTTGTCTTTATTAACTGATAAAGTAATATTTATATATACAAATCACATGTATATGTTGTTATGGTTTATGTGTAGTTGTTCCCCCAAATCCTCATGAAGTCAGTGGGGCAGCTTCTAAAATTTGTGATTAATTCACAGTCTAATGCTGAGATTATGGATGTGAGTGCTACGCCCAGCCTGGGGCAGACAGCCTGAGTGCAATTTAAGTAAGGCAGGGAGGCTTGCTCTTTGCCTCTCTTGTGGCTAGTGCTGCCACTGTTCCTCCCCTTTGCCTTTGCTCTTTGCTGTTTTCCACCACCATGAAAGGCTGCTCTCTGCCTTTTGTCACTCTGCCTTTAAGCCAGCCAACTATGGACTGAAACTACCACTAAATGTGAGTGAAATGGGCATTCTGTCCAGCAAGAAGAGTAGCGGAGACATCTGTGTATAGGCATACATATGCTGATCGATTTAGCTTCATCCCATAAGATTTGGTCAGGGATATTAATACCTTTAGAACCTTAACAATTTATGCTTTACACTTCATAAATCTATTAGTTTTTGGAAATAAAGTTCTGCAACTAGGTACATGTATGTAGTGTTGCTGTGGGTATACTGTTCTTCATACATGCAGAAATAACACAATCACCAACTTACCAAAAACCAAATCTTGGAAAAGAAACTATACAAGTCACTTATACACTGAACTATTTTACTTTCACAATCTATTTCAAAACAAGTACTGAAACCATACCATATATGTTGTGAAATTTTGTTACATGCCAATGTCAAAATATTAAAAATTCTTCAATATAGATACAGTTATATCATGTCACCATTTATGACTGTAAATTTGTTTTTTTAAAGTATTAATTATGGTATACAAAATATTCCAGAAATACATGATCTTAATATTCATTTTTAGTCACCTTTACCTGTTATGTTCCTGTGCTAGTTTTCACTATCTATGTATTTCAGTTATAGTGAGGGAAAAAAATGTAATTTTCTCTCAAATAATCTTTAATGTCATCTTACGATATTCTCCAGGCTGGACTTCCATGTCCAATCCTGCCCTTTTTGCTTCCTGAGGAATTAGGTTTCAATCATGCACTACCATATACTACATCTTTTTTTATACTTCCTCCTGTATCCCTCCTCCCCCACCACCCTTTCTCTTTCCTTAAAGAATATGCTTGTACTGTGTTTTTCAAGCTTGGATCCAGCTACTTGGTTCAAGTCCTTCTATTTCTGGCTTATAAGCAGCAAGGACTATGGGCATGTATTGTCAAGTCCAGCTTGTTCCTTGAATATTAAAAACACCATAATGTATTGTTTTTCCATTTCTGTCAATCCTCGGATTTTATCCCACATTTAATTTATTGACATATTAATAATACTATTACTAAGGGGTTTTAACCACATATGTACTATTTGATAGAAAAATGTGTATTTTGAATGCTTGGAGATTTGAAAAAACTTCAGAAAGAAAACAAGATGATGAAAAGAGATACCTGAAATTCAGCACTGTATCCTCATTATAGGAGCAAATCAGCATACGTCTACCATAAACTGAGATATGTGGCAATGCAAGAACATGAGAATTTAGGAGTAGAAACTTGGAGGACTGGAGAATCGCAGATAGTTTGTAAAAGAAACAGAGCGCTCTGTTACCTGTTATCAAGCAACACAACTGGATAGGGAGAGTAGCTCCTCAGCAGGGATATAAGTGAAAGAGTCCTTAGAAATTCTACTATGGCAGAATACAGAACCTTGTATGTACAGTATCTAAGGAGAGGCAATATCGATGGTTTGTTTGGCCAGCAGCTTTAGACAAGATGCTTGATGCCTCTCTAGCAATTTCTTGGGGTGTTACATCAAGATGCTCTCTTGAGAAAGGTTTTATTTTCTGGTCTTGTTCTCTAGGGTTCAGAAAATTCTGCATTTTTCTCTTTTCAGGATTCTGTGGACATTCCATGTCACTGCCTGACTACCCACATTGCTACTCCTCAGACAATTTGGACTTAGAGGATGTCTCTCAAAGAAATCCTCTCAGAATCCTATTCTGTGGAAATATTTACTATGGAAAGAAGCAGGGATATTTCCCCATAAAAGGTGTTTGCCAAGCTTGTGTTCTTTCTGTAGTGGGCAGAAAATGTCAATTTCTACCAGGAGTCAAGACTGAGGGCTCCAGGGCTGAGGACAGCACATCATATAGAACACCTCAGTAGCCCTTCCAGCACAGATGTTTGCAGCTGCATTAAACCTGTTCATCTTCAGTAACATAGACAACATGGGCCTTTGTCTGAACATTGAGCACAAAGCCTAAGAATTTCCATGGAAAATCATTGTTTACTGTGCTCCAATTTCTGTACTAGCTGATACCTGCTTAAAATAGCCAAGGGTAATTTCAATCACATTTCACCACAAGTCACTCTTGTTAGCTACAGTGAAAGAAGAAAAATGAAAGACTCAGGATTTGAAAGTCCTTAGCTATCACTGTGTGGATAAACAGCCTAAAAGATATGGAGAAAAGTTCTTTTTGCTATCATCAATCTCCTTCTCTCATTCAAAAGCCTCAGTGAGGAAGAAATTTGTTTACTCTTTTAAGAGTTTTTCTCCTTTCCTCTATGTTACTTTACTTTTTTGGGGGGGGCAGAAACGGGGATTGAACTTGAGTCCTTGTGCTTGTCAGGCAAGCACTTATTCTACTGAGCTATCTTCCTGGCCCCTTTCCTTTACTTTTTAATATGTTATCCTTTTCGAAATATTAATTTTTTATTCTTTTTATTGTCTTTTTCTTCTTTTTTCATTTTTTCAATTCAATTTTTTAATATTTGGTTTTGCATTTGCCTGTTTCCTCGTTTGTCTTTTTAACTTTAAGAAAAAAATCTTTTTATATTTTTCTGGAACTTGAGAATGTGCAAGGCATTGTGCACAGACTGATGTACACTAGCACATTGGACATGTGCTCTGTCATTAAACTATATTTCCACACCAGCTCAGGGAATTTGCACCCCAGTCCACACAATGGCACACTTCTGCTCTTTCCTTGGTACATTACGTCAAGACTACAGTACTAGACATAAGATATTATAAAGAAGAGGAAAAATGAAGACATTCAGTTATAAACATAAACAAAGATAATAAACCAAAATTACAAAACATAAGGAAAATTTACAGACCCATGAGAAAATATAGCATATTGAGAGTATGTGAAAATATAACTCCAGTGGGAAAAGTTGATAGAGAAATTACAAATAGGAAAGAATAAAACACAAATATAGTAAATACTCAAAGTTCTCAAATGCCTAAAAATTGAGGTAATAAACAAAATTAATAAAGTAGAAATAATGAGTACATCTATTTTAAAGGTTTTTTTTGAACCAGGGATTTAACTCAGGCCCTTGAACTTGCCAAGGAAGCGCTTTTTCTATTGAGCCATCTCCCCAACCCCTAGTACATATAGTTAATAATTCTAAATATGCATAATCTTAAATCCTCCACTAACATCTCCAGATTGTTTGAAGTTTAAAAATAATACCAAACAACATATTACTCATAAGAAATTCAACTCACAAAAATAGACCTATGCAGACTAAAAGTGAAAAGACAAAAATTGTATTGCAAGCTAATGGAATATGAAAATATATGGCAATTAATATACTTAAGTCTAACAAAATAGGCTTTCAGGCACAATTAATTGGAAAATAGATGTCACTACATTTTGGTTAAAGACACAGTTCATCACAAAAAAACATCACAAGGTGTTTCAAAACACCTTGGAAATTTTGTTTTTTTAACTAAGTTGTCCTCAGTGATCACAAATATATATATATATATATATATATATATATGATTAATTAAAATTTTAAATGAAATAGTTCTAAATGTAAAATGAAACACAGAACTCAATATATGATAGTGAGTAATTTCAACATCCTACTGTCAATGATAGGTACAGCATTCAGACAAAAACAGAAAGAAAATGGCAAAGTTAAAATGTATTTTAGAGAAAAGGTTTTAAATAGACACTTACAGAATACTTTTTAAAAAATCTTGAAGAATGGACATTCTTAACATTAGTGCATGTAAGTATTTCTAAAAATATGCCATATAGTCAACAATAGAGAGAATCTTAAGTAATTTTTTAAAAAACTGAATCATGACTCATTTCTTTCCAAATGAAGTAAAAATACAAATTTACCTGAATGGATACTATAGAAATTATACAAACACAGGGGAACTGAACAAAATTCCTTTGAAACAACAAGTGGTCATGAAAAAATTCTGAGGAGCAATTATAACTATTTTTAGTCAAATAAAGTTAATCTTACAACATAACAAATCTTGTGTGATACAGAAAAAGAACTAACAAAGAAGTTTTTAGCAGAGAGTGTCTAAATAAAATATCAAAATCAAACATAAATTACCGAATGGTGAATTCAAGAACTCAGAGCAAAAAAGAACTCAATATTAAGAGAAAGACAGAAATAAGCACTGGTGAGGTGTTATGTTGAGCTGTGGGGGACTCAGGTCAACAATTTCTGACACTGCCAGTCAAGCACAAGACCCAATACTATCATGGACTACTGGACTCTTTTAGAATATTTTGCTGAGTTAACACACCTATAATATTCAAATGACAGAACTAAACAAAAAAGGGGATACAGATGAATGTCCATTTTGTATCTGTGTATTCAAAGTGGTTAGGATAGATATATAGTTACATTCTCTTAACGAATAGAGGGATTTGTTGTAATAGTGTTTGTAAATAGGATATCATGTCCGCATCTTGTCCAGCAAATAACCACTAGGAATGTGTTAATTATTGAAAATGTCCTACCAATTCGATTTGAAACTACCTCATTGCTATTTGTTTCTCAATACAATTATGGAAAATAAATAAATAAATAAATAAATAAAAAAGAGCACTAGTGAGATAGATCAACAGTCTAAGTGCCTACCTGGCAAGCACAAAAATCCCCCAGGCATGCCATGCTGGCCCTGGAAACCGGGCGTGGTGGCACATACCTGTAACCCCAGCAATAGGGAGGCTGACACAGGAGGACCACTATGAGTCTGAACTGTGTAGTGACACCCTCTATCCAATAAATAAATAAATAAATTCTCGGGGCTGGGTATATAGCTCAGTGGCATAAGCACCTGTCTGGTAAGTGCAACGTCCTGAGTTCAACCCCTGGTGCCACAAAAGAAAAAGCATTAAAAGAAAGTAGTAATGAATATCAGAGAAGAATTACATGAAATAGAGAAGAAAAATACAAAGACTCAATGAATCATAAAGTTGGTGTTTTTACTTTTATCAGCACATGTTTGCAGTACATAACGATTACATTCAAATGTGAATGAGGAAAACTTGACAGCAGTGGAATGCAGTCACTACTGAGGTGCCAAGGAACAGCAAGAGCTGAGTGCCTACGTCTAGATTATTCTGTCCTTGGCTTATGCGAAGATGGAAAAGCAGTAAGCTGCAACAAATCAACTTCTCCAAGGTTTAGAATCCAGATTCTGGAAAATAGTAACTTTGGAATAAAGAAAAAGGGAGATGCGTTCGTTCCCAGAGCCTAGGAAGGAACTGAAGGGAAAATTGGAATCCATAGCAAAACTGAAAAAATGTCCCAGTAAACAAAAAAGAACGGGCAGTTTGTATATTCTCCCCATGTCTTGGCTCATTGTGTGAAAAAGGAGTATTTAATTAAAAACACAGTAAGGATGGGTGATGCTAGAAGCCTTCAAGGAGAAATGAATTGGTGGAACAGAGTAATAGGTGCTGTGCTCTACAATAGCTGGTGAGTGACTTCAGATCAAGTGACTGCAGTGTCCCCTGGAGATAGCACTTGGTTACCATTTTAGGGAGAAGCCAACTAAACCTGGGATTCATAGCAACCCAGGTTCATGGCTTAATCTCAGGACTCCCAGTGTTAAACTCTTCCATTATCTAGGTGAGGAAAAAGCATAGGAGATATCCAGGGTCATGGAGCCATGCTCCGGCTGACAATAGACACCCAGAGTGTTATAAGCTAAATGACTTAGACCCAAAACCCATGAACTGAGGGCCAGCTCAGCGTGAAGTGTTGCAGACTTAAAAGTATCAGAACTGGCACCCAGCCACAATCCTACTGTTGGCTTGCAGAGATTATCCAGGACATATCTAGGCTCTAGCTGACTGCTTTGTCCACTAGCGAGAGTGGAGTCACACCCTGAGTGGAACACTGCCATAGAGCAGTAGAGCCCAGAAGATCACAGGTCTGCAATTACAGAGAAATTTATGGGAGTTTCCCTGTTACCTTCTCTTTGATTTCTTCTTTGGTTGTTTTTTTTCTGTTCATTTTGGGTATTTTTTTTAAATTAATGTTTCAAACTTTATTCCAAGACTTCTCCAGCTTACCTAGCTGCAAAGAATGAATTGTATGTAAGCAAAAACTGAAAAAAGTTCTAATGTTCAAGGAGCTTGGGCTTAAAAAATATTAAAGATCTAGATTTTATGCAGATCCATAAACAAAAATAATTTTTAAAAAGCAATCACAATACAAAATAGCAGCTCCCAGTAATTTCTTCCAAGTTTGATCTTTTTCAGAAGCTGACTTAGTTCAGTTTGCCTCATTTAAGAAGCCTCATCAAAATTCTCCACGAGATCTGGAACCTCATCATCATCCTCTTCTCCAGTAGCAAGCGGTGCTTTTCCATCCACAGGTTGTTTGGGCAGAGCTTCAGCCAGTCTCCTTAAGCTAGTCAGACTGTCTGCACCAAGCTGGTTCAAGACGCTGGGTAGTATTTCTGTCAGTTCTTTCGTCATAGCATGGCCTGTAATGGTGAAAGTGTTGGCTGCCAGAGAAGCCTGAACTTTTGGGTTGTTGAAGTAGATAACTGTTCCCTGGTTTGTAAACACATTCACCTCTTCAGTACCAGAGATATTGTTTACCCCTAACTTCTTTAATAAGAACTGAGGGTTTTTTGTTTTTCTTTTATCATTTGCTGTGGCTGTTCTATGAACCACCTTTTTTCTGCGAGCAGTTCC
This sequence comes from Octodon degus, assembly GCF_000260255.1. Lineage (NCBI taxonomy): Eukaryota > Metazoa > Chordata > Mammalia > Rodentia > Octodontidae > Octodon > Octodon degus. Next base: position 206,102 of record NW_004525057.1, read on the forward strand.
TTTCCCACCAGTGTGCACTTGTGCCTGCAGTTTGGTGAGTTTTTCCTGATTTATGATGGTTTCTTTCATCTTGGAGTGGATATGGGGCAGCACGGGGGACCAGGGCTGGTGCTCAGGGGGTCTCAGGTAGACCAGCTGAGATTAGGCTCGCACACGCAGGGATCCAAGATGGCAGCTAGAGCATATTGGGTACTTTTATTGTTTCTGTTTTCATGAGTGTGAACGTTGTTTTTAGTTTGTTTTGTTCTTCTTTATTTTCTTTCTTTCCCTTCTATATTGTTTACCCAGTTTCCAAGGCTTGGTTAATCTTCCTTTTTCTTTCAGCCTTTCTCATCACCTCTTAATCTTTTTTTTTTTTATTTCTCTATTTTTTCCTTGTGTCTTTTGAAAATTTTCACCCTTCAGGTTAAAAATCACTCAAGTGAATATTTACTAAATTTAATATTCTAATTTGTCTCAAATTTTGTTACATAACCATAACTCTTATACCTATAGTTAAAGGTGGCAAATTAATGGCTTTCATTTGTCATTTTCTACTTTGTGCTTAATGGTGTTATTATTACTGATTACACTGTCTTAGCGAAGGTGACATACTTGTTTTGATCAATTGATCTTATTGTATGCCAATATCTAGATTATGTGAGGTCATAAACAATACTATGATCCAGTACCAAAAAATTGGGTGCTAAAACAAACAGGTTGCAACTTTTAATTCCTAATAAATTGAAGAAGCTTAATCCTGGGACAGATTCAAATGTCAAAAGCCAGCTACACATAGAAGACATCTCTGAAAAGCAGTCATTTACTACAGAGGTCTTCCTATTAATAACAAAGTTATCTACAGAAGTAATTTACAAGCCTCAATACATAAAATAGGTAATAAAAACAAAAAATACTCAAGCAGAGTGCTGCATGACTATAATCCCAACACTTCAGAGGCTGAGGTAGCAGGCTGACTGGGAGTTCAAGGCCAACCTGGGCTACTGAGGGAACTCAAGCCCAACCTGAACTACACAGCAAGAAGCTGCCTCATAAAAATGAAAATGACAAAACATGGAATCAAGATGCAACCCATAATCCCCAACTCACCCAAGACATATCAAGGGGGCACTGAGGTGGAACAAACAAAAGCCACCCAGTTGAAATTTCTGAAAAGGTACCAGAAATTTGGAATGTAACACTGCTGTGGAAGTAACACAGATCAAGTCACTTGGCAAAAAAGAAAAACAATAATTTGAGATGAAGATGAAGGACATGATCAATGAGTATAGAATAAATTTTTTAAAAATAGCTTAGGAAAGACATGAAAACCATGAATATAAACATGGAAAAAATGTATCCCACAAAACAGACACAAATTAAATCCAGGAGGTAAAAAAATTCTATTGAAAGTATATGCAGCCAAATGAACAAATATGAAGATAGGATATCAGATCAAGAAGACAGGGTTGAGGTGATCACCAAGTAAAAGATCTCTTAAAAATAGTAAGAGACATTATAAAAAAATAAAAGCAACAGCTGCTAGATAGAGAAAAAAGGCTAAAAAAGATAAATTGGAATCATTGGAAAATCAGAGGAGAGTAGAAAGTACACAAAAAATCAGCTCAATAGCAAAACTTTTAAGGCATAGAAAAGATATACAGATAAGTGACACATACAGAACTCCAAATAGTCCAATGTAATAAAAAAATAGTTCAGAAATTCAACACGAGAATAGAATCTTAATAGCTGTTAGTGAAATAAACAAATCATCTACAAAAGAAAACCCGTCACAATTACGGTAGACTTTTCAACACACTTTTCCTTTAAATTAAGGACAGATTGGAGGATGTATTTGAAGCCCTAAAATATAGAGAACATTATGAAGTGGCTCTGAGCAGGATTTAAAGCTAATCAATTGGCTTTCTATGTTTACTTGTAAGTCTGTCCTAGGCCTAGGTCTCTTGTCTGGAGATGGGCAGAAGATTAATAGTAATTGGACCTCTCTACGAATTACTCATTCCAGTTGAGGCCTGTAGTGGCCTGTGAGGCCATGAGGCCTCAAAGGACAAGGTAAGGACACCAAGTTCCAACCCCAATTAACTAAATAAAGAGTATAACCTCAGATGTCTTACTCCTGGGGTGAATGTGAACCTAGAGATAAGATGGCCCCCTAATTAGCATAATTTACTAATTGGGAAAGTCTTTGAACTGACTTTTTTTTTTTTTTAATCAGGGATTGAACTCAGGCCTTTGTGCTTGCCAGGGAAGCGCTTATTCCACTGAGCCATCTGCCCAACACCTGAACTGACTTTCAAGGTCCTTCTCAGTTCCTTCACTTTTTACAGGATCCCATTCCTTTGTTCAAAAACCAAATAAATGCAAGCCACCCAGAGAAGTTCTTGTCATAGCTAAATTATGCAGAAGGTTTTGATTCTCCTGGAATGTTAAAACCATACCACTTGTCTCTCTTATTTAAGCCTTTGACATCCACTCATTTGATAGGTTGCAGGCTGATCAGTACACAATAAGCAACCTCTAGGCCAGACCAGTGTACCCTGAAAAACTATCATCCAAAATTAATAGAGAAATAATATACTTCTGTATAAAGAACATTTGAAGAAATTCACAGTCACCAAACCAGCACTGTCCAAAGCTCTGAAGGATATTCTACAGAGACAGTGAAGATATCAATTCCAAGAATCCTAATAGAGGACTGGCAAGATAGATTAGCAGACTAAAGTGCCTGCTTAGGCAAGTGCAGGGACCACAGTTGGATCCTGGGCACTATGTGCCATGCCATCCCCATGCTCAGGGCAGGCTGAGCTGGCCACAGAGTATGGGCATATTGGCTTATGCCTGTAAACCCAGTGCTAGGGAGGCTGAAAACAGGAGGATCACTATGAATGCAAGCTGCATGTGAGACCCTGTAACAACCAAATACATTTTTTAAAAAAGAAAGAAACTATTGATTTTTTTAAAAGATAAGAATCCCAATAGAATGGACCAATCAAGCAAAGCAAACAAGTAGAAAGGAAAGAAAGGGAACCAACAACAAGAAATTAATATAAGGACAAGTATACATATTAGTTATAACCATCAGGATGAATGGTCTCAATTTACCAATCAAAAGAACCAGACTGGAAGAATGGATCAGGTCCCAAGATCCAGCAATATACAGCATACTAGAAACACACTTGAAACTAAAATAAATCAGGGACTGGGGATACAACTCAGCAGCAAAAGTGCCTGCCTGGCAAGCTCAAGGTTCTGAGTTTGATCCCCAGTACTGGGAAAAAAATATATACGGAAAGTCACAGGATGAAAAACAATACTCCATTCAACAAATCAGGGACAGCTATTCTGTTTACAAATAAAGTGGATGCAAGACTGATCAAAGGTGACAGAGAAAGTCACTGAATATATATTAAGTGAACAATCCAAGAAGAGATAGTAATCATAAATATATATGAGTACCAAATACTTCCACACCTAACTATATAAAACAAGCACTAATAGATATGAAAAATCAGATAACCACTAAGACAATTGTAACAGAGGACTTTAATCTCTTACTGGCACAAATAGAAACATCAACTAGACACACAATCAAAGCTCAATCAATTTTTTGAACAAATGCATGTAGTAAATATCTACAGAGTGTTCCACCCTATAAAAACAGAATACATATCCTTCTCAGCAGCACATAGGACTTGCTTCAAAACAGACTGCATACTAGCTCATTGAGCATGCTTAAGTAAAAGCAAAAAGGGAAATTTTCTCATGGATATTATCAGAAGATAGTGTGATAAAATAGGAAACCAATGGCAAAAGAAACTACAAAAACTACATAAATGCATGGAAATTAAATAACATCCTCCTGAACAACCAACTGGGTGACACATGAAGTCAAAGAAAAAAATTAGACAGTCTCTAAAGCTAGATAATAATGACATATCAGAACTTATAGACACAATGAAAGGAGTCCTATGAAGGAAATTTATAGCTGTGAATTCCCACATCAGAAAAACAGAGTGAGCTCAAATAAATAACCTTACATTGAACCTCAAGATTTAGATAAAACAGGGTGAGTTAAAAACCACACTACGCACAAGAGAGATTATGCAGATCAGAGCTAAAATTAATGCAGCTGAGTCTAACGAAGCACTGCAACAAATAAATGAATTGAAGTGTTTGTCCCTTAAAATATTGAATAGGCAAACCCTTAGGCAAACTTATCGAAAAAGGAAAGGCTAATCCATCCAATCAGGAATGAAAGGGTGAAATCACAGTGTTCCTTCAGAAATCCAGGACATCATCAGTACCTACTTCAAGAACCTGTACTCTAAGATGGAAAACTCAAAAGAAATGGACATCCACAGACACATGTAAATTACCATAGCTGAATGAAGAAGATACAAATATGCTAAATAATCCAATATCAGTCAGTGAAATTGAAGAAGCAATAAAAACCTACCAATAGAGAAAAGTCCAGGTCCTGGTGGATGCACAGCCAAATTCTACAGGAAATTTAGAAAGGATCTAAATGCCATTATTCTTCAAACTCTTTAATGGAATAGAAAAGGAAGCAATACTCCCAAACTTATTCCTGGAAGCAAGCATTACCTTCATATGAAAACCAGAAAAGGATCAAACCAAAGAAGAGAGCTACAGGGTGATCTCCTTGATAGACGGAGAGACAAAAATACTCAATAAGATACTGGGGAACAAAAAGCAGCAAATCATCAAGAAGATTATACACCATGATCAAGGAGGATTAATCCCAGGGATACAGGATGTTTCAACATACACAAATCAATAAATGTAATTCACCATATCAACAGTGTCAAGAACAGAAACCACTGGGTCATCTCAACACCCAACATCATGCTAAATGTTCAAAAACTGGAAGTTTTCATTCTGATCTCAGGAACAATATAAGGATGCCCTCTATCACCATTGCTGTTCGGTATAGCTCTGGAAATATTATTATCATTATTTACTGATGGCATTATGTCCTTCATAAAAAAACCCAAATCTCTGCTAAAATATTCTTAGATTTAATACCCAAATTTGGCAGTGCAGCAGTATACAAAGGCAACACTCAAAAATCAATTGTATTCATATACATGAATAGAGGGATTACTGTGAAAGAAATTAGGGAAACTACACCTTTCAAATTAGCATTAAAATTTTAGGAATCAATCTAACAAACAAAATAAAAGATCTGAAAATTGAAAACTCTAAAAAGGATATGGAAGATAAGTAACAAAATGGAAATCTATACCCTGTTCATAGATAGGCAGATCCTATATAGTGAACATTGCCATAGTTCCAAACTATTATATAGATTTAATGTAATCCCAATCAAGTACCAATATCGTGCAGAATTAGAGAAAGCAATGTGACAATTCATGTGGAATCAGAAGAGACCCAAAATAGCAAAAGCAAGTCTGGGCAACGAGGGCAAAGCAGGGTACATCATACTCTCTCACTTGAGGTTATACTCTAAAGCTACAGTGTTAAAAACATGATGGTGCTGGGGGAAAAACGGACACACAATCAATGGAACAGAATAAAAAAGGCAGAATCAACTCCAAGCACACTCAATCACCTTATCTTTGACAAAGGGATCAAACACCTTCATGGGAAGAAAGAAAACCTCTTTAATGAATAGTACTGGGAAAACTGGCTTTCCACATGTCAAATATTCATCCTAGACCCATATCTCTCACTGTGCACTAAGCTAAAATTAAAAGGAGCAAATTTCTAAATATTAGAATGGAAACATCTCATCTGCTAGGAGATAAACTAGGTAAAACTCTTGAAGACATAGGTGTAGGCAGAGGTGAACAAAGCCTCAATTGCTCAGGAATTATTACAAAGAATTAACAAATGGGATCACATGAAATTCGAAAAGGTTTGTACAGCAAAGGAAATAATTAACAGAGTCAAAAACAACCCACAACATAGGAAAACATTTTATCAGCTATGCCTCAGAAAAAGGACTAACATTTAGAATATATAAAGAAATAAAAAATATCAGACCCCCAATTTAAAGATCCATTCAAAAAATGGGCATTTCAAATGAATGAACATTTCTCAGACAAAAAAGTACAAACAGCAAATAAATACATGAAAAATGTTCAAAATCACCGATCATTCAAGAGATGCAAATTAAAACAATACTGAAATTCCATCTCACTACAGAAAAGATGGGTATCATCAATAAAGCAACCTATAATAAATACTGGCAAGGCTGTAGGGAAAGGTAACCCTTCTTTGTTACTGGTGGGAATATAAATGGTACAATCATGCAAAAATCAGTATTGAGATTCGTTTAACAAATAAAACCACAGGTTCCATTTGATTAAACTATTTCCCTTCCAGGTATCTTCCCAAAAGATTTAAAAGCACCATATCACAGTGATATATACAAACACATGTTACAGAAACACAATTTATAAAAGGTAAATTTTAGAAACAACGCATATCTTCATCAACAAAAGCATAGATAAACGAAATGTGGTATGGGTCAACAGTACTGTGCATTTCTGCTGGTCCATGGAAAGAAGCAGTTAATGCTTTAATTTGTTTCTCCTCAGCTTATCAATTTCTGTACTTTTTTTCTTATTTTCTTACACCTTTCTTTCTTTCAATTTTACATGCATATATCTTGTAATATGACTCACTGGTTGGCAGATAACACTGTGCATTAAAACAAATACTGTGAAATTCATATTACTCTGTTAAGTGAAATTCTGTATCACTTGTAATTTTTTTGTTTTAATTCTAATTTTTACTCTCTTAAAAATTTTTAAAAAGGAAATGTGCTGTATTTATAAAATTGAATAGTGCTCTACCATAAAGAAGGACAAATTTGATTTGTTTTTAGGTGAAATAAATGCACTCTGAGACCATAATCATAAGTGAAATAAATTTCACACTCGAGATTAAATACTGCATTGCTTCTCTGGTGTTAGAAACTCAAACAATAAATCAAGAGTGTAATGGGGGATAGATAATGGGAAATAGGGAGCATATGTTCAAATGGGAAGGGGAACAAAGGAGTGAGGAAGGAGACGGGAAAAGGAAAAGAGTGGAAGAAAAAAAAGAAGCAATACTTTTATAAATGGGAAGGGAAAGAAGTGTTGAAGGGAGGAGGGGGAATGGGAATAAAGGAAAAACTAAGATATATTATGTACAGGTCCAAATTCTCTACAATGAATGTGATAATTATGTATGACAATTATGTACTTATATTGAAAGATAAAATTTGTGGACAGGATATCATGTCTGCATCTTTTACATTGAATAACCACCAAGACAACAATATGCCATGTATTAATTATTGAAACTGTGTTAGTAATCGGTTTTGAAGCTGTCTCATTGCTCTTTGTTTCTCAATAAAATTATTTAAAACATTTTAAAAATTTTAAAAGAAACAAATTCTACCATGTAAATAAAAGGAAAATTTTAAAAAATAATTGCATTTATCATTGGGAGTTCATACACATACATAATACATTTTGACCTTGTTTCCCCATTCCTGTCTTCTCCCTTCTCTCTCCCTCCTTCTTTTGATCCCTGGTGCATTTGCAAATCATCCACCTCTTTTGTATCCTATTCCTATAATCAACCCTTTATTTTGCACTTTAGTACATTTGTACTTTTCATTTCGCATACAATAGAAACTATGTGATATTTAAGTTTGCATATCTACTTCACTTAACATTATTATCTTAAATTATACCCTTTTGGGGGCACATTCCAGAAATTGAACTCAGGACCTTGTACTTGCCAGGCAAGCACATGTGCCACTGAGCTCTCTTCCTAGGCCCTATATCCATTTTTTTAAATAAATGACTTATGTTGTTTTGTGAAGAGAGAAAAAACTTGGAAATCTATAGCTGAACTAATGAAAAGAAATACACAACTCTAAAAAAAAGTTAGAGTTAAAAAACATTACAATTGGGGGCTTGGTATATAGCTCAGTGGTCTAAGCACCTGCCTGGCAAGCACAAGGACTGGGTTCAATCCTGGGTACTGCATGCCATGCCAGCCACTGAAACTGGATGTGGTGGTACATGCCTATAATCCCAGCACTGGGGAGGCTGAGACAGAAGTATCACTATGAGTCTGAGCCATGTAGCAGGACCCTGTACCAAATAAATAAATAAATACATAGATCAAAAAATTTTAATAATATTACAACTAATTACACAGAAATTCAAATTATTATTTCAAAATACTTTGAAGAACTATATGCAAATAAATTAGCAAACTGAAAAGAGATTAATAGTCTCTGAGCCTTCATTAGCTACCACTATTAAAGAAGTAGGATATAAATATCTTATTCTCAGAAGAATTTAAAAGTTCAGTAAAATGGCATGGAAAATAAATCAAAAATCAATATTTTTTTCACTGAAAACTTTATTTTATTTATTTTTTAGGAATAAATCTCTCTATTCATTGAATTAAAAGAATGCAGCTGTATATCTATCCTGATTATTTTGAATATACACATAACAAAATGGTCTTTCATTTGTATCCCCCTTTTTTGTTTAGTTTTGTCAGAGAAGAGTAATCCATTATCGTTTAAATATTGTAGGTGCGTGAATTCAGCAAAATATTCCAATATAGTAAAAGACTCAAGTCAAAAACTTCTGACACTACCAATCTTATGGAAAAATCAATACTTTTTTACATATCAATAATGAACTTACTAAGGAGCAAACCAGAAATATCCCAATAAATAGTCACAAAACAAAAAATTTCTAAGAATAAAAAAAGGTATGGGTGTTTTCTTCAAGGAAAAATTATAAACGTTTTTCTGTTTTGTTTTTTAATTTTATGTACTTGGTTCAGGGTCTCACTGTGCAGTTTGGACTTGTTGTGATCCTGTTTTCAGCCTCCCTGGCACTAGGATTACAGGTGTGTGCCACTGTGCCCAGACTTGATCACAGACTCCATGCACCCGGGGTTTGGGCTGGTATGGCATGCAATACCAGAGACTGAACCTCCATCCCTGTGCTTGCCTAAGCAGGTACTTAGTCCACTGAGCTCTCATAGGCCCTACAAAGTGTGAAAAGAATTGAAATGCAGAAACTCCTTTCATGTTTATGGTTTAGGAGTATTAATGCTGTTAAAATGGCAATACCACCCAAAGGACAATCAAATTTCTTGTAATGTCCATCAAAATATGAACTGTAATCTCTACATATATAGGAGAAAAATTAATTCATATGGAAGTATAAAAATCTCTATGTAGCCAAAGCAACTCTGAACAATAGAGGCAACAGTAGAGGCAATTCAATACCTGATTTCAAAATACACCACAGAGACACAGTAACCCATATGGCATAATACTGGCATTAAAAAAAAAATAAAACATGTAAAGTAAGGAAATGGAATACTGGACCCAGAAAATAATTTACGCAGCTTTAGTCAACTCATTCTCAAGAGTTGCCAAAAATATGCATTGGAGACAGGATGGCTTCTTCAAAGATTGGTACTGGGGGGACTGGGTGTCCACATCTAGAAGACTGCAACTAGAGCAATGTACAAAGGTAAACTGAAATGCATAAGAGATAATAAAAAAAATTGAAATTTCTGAAACTACAGGATGAAAATACAAGGGAAACACATTAGACTGTTGATGTGGGCCACTATTCCCTCACTAGGAATGTAAATGAACTTCATTAAATAAAAAGCTCTGGTAGACCCAAGAAAACAGGAAAAAATGAGTTTCCATCTATCTATATGACACAAATTAATAACCAAAATATATTTTAAAAACCTTCACTTAATATTAAAAAGAAGCAAACCAAACCCCTAGAATATTCAAATGACCTGAAAAGGCACTTTGTGCACTGGTGGTAGAAATGTACACTGGTACAGTAGCTATGGAAAGCTATAAAAGTTCTGCAACAAACAGAAAACAATAGTTCTAAAGGATCCAGTTATCTCTCTCATGGATAATTAACGAAAGATAAAGAAGTAAAAATAGAAAAGAGATTCCTGCATACACCCGAGCTTGTTGTGGCACTATGCACAATAACCAAAGTATAGAATCAGACTAGGTGTACATTAACATGAATTCAAGATAAAAAATATAGTGTATATCGACTCTTATTCAGCCATAAAGTAGAGTGCAATGAATGCAATCTTGTTGTATACAGGAATATGAATGGTATGTGAGGATGTCATATTAAGTGAAGTATGACAAATACTGAAAAAAATCACCACACTTTCTCTTCTATTTGGTGAAAGACACAGAGAGAAACACAGGGAGAGAGAGAGAGAGAGAGAGAGAGAGAGAGAGAGAGACTGAGAGAAAGGGAAAGAGAACATGAAAGTTGAAGAGGGAGTATTAGATACTGGAAAAGTACACTGGTGGAGAGAAGCCAATGAGAGGTGGGAGGGAGAAGAACCAAGGGTGGACATGAGTGATGCATGATATATGTGTTTATGGAAATGTCACAGGAAGGGCCAGCGAGATAGCTCAGAGGGCTAAATGCCTGCTTTTGCAAGCACAGGTACCTCTCCAGTACCACGTGTCTCACTGGCCCTGCCCCAAGCACGCTGAGCCAGAGATTGAGTCCAGCTGGGGTGATGCACACCTTTAATCCCAGTGCTGGGGAGGCTGAAAACAGGAGGAGCACTACAAGTCCGAGCTGCACAGTGAGACCCTGAACCAAATACATAAATTTAAAAAAAAAATATGTCGCAGGAAAATCCATTAGTTTTAAAATTAATATGTGTTAATAATTAGGACAAAATATTCACCATTGTCGGTAATCATTAAAATTATGTGCGAAGATTTAAATATGAATTTAACTTCATTTATATGTGCTGTACTCAAAATATATGAACAGTTAAATTTTTAAAGTTATTATGTAAACAATACATTGTCATTAATGCCCTAAAATACTTCACTTCAAACACACGTGGCTCATCATTCTTTCTTGGCTCACCATTCAGGAAATCCTCCTCTGTGTCTTTGTGAGGCATGCTCAAAAAATGGTAAATTCTTCTACCCAGTAGTATCCAAAGCAAATGGCTGGTAAAAACATTATGTTGCACAAGAAATAATACCAACAACAAACGAATGAGGTCACATCAAATTAAACCATTTCTGCACAGCAAAAGAAACTACCAATGAAGTGAATACAAAACTCTCAAAATGGGAAGAACAGTTACTTTTTTGTTCTTTTTTTCTGACTATTGATCAAAGGAATTATATCTAAAATCTATGAAGACTTAAAAAATAGATTCCCCAAATTTTAAAACCCACCAAAAATGATCATCTGAGATAAACAAACACTTCTAAGATGAAGAAGTAGAAATGGAAACATGAAAAAATACTCAACATCACTGACAATTTGAAAAATGCAAATCAAGACAACTTTGAGATTCTATCTCACTCCAGAAAGAACAGACACATTTAAGAACTCCAACAGGAACTTCTGGAGAAGCTGTGATGCAAAAGGACCCCCTATGTTGTTTGTAGAAGTTTAAATTAGTACAATCCTGTAAAAGTTGGAATAAAATTCTTCAAAAACATCCCCCTGAAATTAGAAATCCCTTTTGACCTAGCTTTTTCCCTACTAGCTATCTTCCCAAAAGCTAATAAGATATCACAGTATGTGATACATGCATACCCATTTTTACAGCAGGACAATTCATAACAGCTAAATTTTTTAAAAGAGAATGCCAAAAAGTATTTAAAAATAGGAATGATGCAGAGTTTCACGAAACAAAATAATATGAATTCGACAGTATTTGTTGCATTATGTAGTGTTGTCTTCTTATTAGTTGTTCCAAATACCAGATATATGCATGCAAAATTGGATAAACAAAAAAAGAAAAAGAAAGTTATAAGAAATTAAACAGAAAGAGGAAAAAATAAGATCAAAAATTAAGCACTAACTACTCCTTTTCATAGACCAGCAGAAATCCACTGTGCAATTATCCATGCCACCCTGCATACAGACGTAGCTGTGTCTCCTTCATTTCCTCTCCTGTCCTTGTCTTCATCTTAGTAATTCCTTCCTTCTGGACAGATTCACATAGTAGCTGAAATTTTAAAGCAGCCTAAAAGTCCATAGACATAAGAATGGATTTAAAAATGTGCTATCTATGTATAATGGAGTACCACTCTGTGATAACAAGGATAAACTTGAATCATTTGTAGTTGAATGGATGCACCTTGAGGCCATAATGTTAAATGAAGCAAATCACACACAGCTTAAAACACACATGGTATCTCTCATATGAGTACTGCAATATATAAATAAGGTGCAAAATAAAAACAGACAATAGGAAATAGATGAATCTTTGGCATATGGGAAGGAGAACATAGAGATGGAGGAAGATGGGAAGGGAGAGGAGGGAAATGAGATTTGAAAAAAGTATATTATTTTATGTAGAAATATTATTGATCATAACAACATAACAACTGACGTAAGATAGAATTTTGGTTCTACTGTCCACTTCTAGAGGTTTTTTTTCTACCTACTTGAATGTATTGGAAACTATGAATGGGAGGTGAGAATTTCTCCATAGGAATGAACTTACCTGTCACATTAGAAATCTCATTCTCTGGGCAAGGGCTACAATCAAAGCAGCATGCAGCCTTTCCCTCCAGAAGTGTTTTTCTGAATCCAGGACCACAACTGTCACTACACACAGAGGGTGGAGTCTGAAGAAAGGCAGACAAGTGTTGTTAACTCTTCACAGTGCTATCTAACAAAAAACAAAAACAAAAACAAAAACAAACTACACCTTTTAGAGTTGGGCCATTAGTAAACGCAATTTATATTGTCATATGTTCAATTAATTGGGTACTGCTATGGTTTTCATTTATAAAATTCTCCAATAAGTTTTTTTGTTAAGGGCTTGTTCTCTATATTTGTTGAACTTTGAGGGTTTGGAGGAAGTTAGGCCATTGTAGGTATTCTATCATAGAGAATATTGGGACTCAGATACCATCCTGTTTATCTGTTTGCTACCTAGATTATCCAGGAGGTAAAACATTTCCTCTGCCACATTTTCCTGCTCTAGTACTGCATCAAAGATAGAAAGCAATAAAGCAACTGGTCATGGAGTATGTTGCTTGACTAAAGTATTTTAGCATTTTGTAATAATGATGAAAGCTGACTAACACAGAGGCTGTGTATAGATTATGATGAGGTGTATTAACATGTAAAAACATATTGGGAAATAAATGTTAATTTATAATAGATCTGAGTCGGTGCATAAGAAAATCCCTTAAATTGGGAGTTGTTACACATACATTGGGTGACACCTCAGCGAGAACTAGAACCTAAAATCCAAAATAAGATTTTGGTTATTTATATTCAGTTTAAAGAAGTGCGACTAGATTTGACCCACCTTCCTAAATCCTGTGGCCCACTCTATCATATCCTCAGATAAAGTTAATTGTTGACCATATGGACCATGTGGGGAAAATGTTCCTACTTTGACCATAAGCCCAAGACCTTGTGGAAAATTCCAGTAGTTCAGAATGTCATACGATGCATCCACATTCTTTTTGTCATTCAAATTCACTTGGTCTCCAGCAAGATTGACAAATTTGATATCCTTCAGAACGTGGTGGAGCTAAAAGAAATTCATCAAACAAAGATGATCTTGTCCCAGAATTAAGATGGAAGACCCAGATTAGATTAAGCCCAACTGTCTTTAATTTCAGCTTCATAATGCAAATTTATATCAGGCATCAGTGAAATCTAACAAATAAAATCCTGTGGAGAATGAAGCTACTCTAATTTTTCTAAGGGTATATTCTGTGCCCACAGAAAACACATATGTGCTAATAAATTTAAACCAAAAAAAAAAAAAGAACAAAAGAAAGAAATCCACACCTAGGCTGGGGAGATAGCTCAGCAGCTTATATGCCTGCCGAGAAATACACACCTGGATGTGGTAGTGTACTCCTGTCATTCTAGTACTTGGGAGGCTAAGAGGCAGAATTACCATAAGTTCAAGGTCACCCTGGTCAAAAGCACAGGGACAGAAACAGAGAGAGACAGAGACAGAGACAGAGACAGAGACAGAGACAGAGACAGAGACAGAGAGAAAGCTACCTAAATAATCAGTGGATGTGGGAACCCAGAAAATTTCAATAGCTTAGTAAAATATGGACATTCCCATTCATTTTCTGAGCATTCAGAGTAGTATTATAAAATGAGGCTGTTCGTACACAGAGTATAATTAAATGAGATCCTTTATATAAAATATTTCAGATAATAGCAGGCTTTAATTTTGCAGGCAACTGTTTCATCTCTTGTTATTTAAGAAAACTACAGGAAAAATCTAGGGTTTTCATACGGAAATCATTAACTGGACAGTGTATGGGGAGCACTTACAACACAAAACATAGATGTTGACTTAGAACCTGTTTTATTCTTACGAATGGCACTTTGTTCTCAAGACTACTTCTATACAGGCCTTGATTTATATCCTGGGAATGAAAGAAATGCAGTCCTCATGTGCTTTTGGAGAAAGAAACTCATTCGGAGGTCTTAAAATCATTTTAGAAAGCAAACTTCCTGACAATTGAAACCATGTAATGGAAGAGACATTACCTGCCAAGGCGAAAGCACTCCACCTTTCCCATTTTGCATGGGCTGTGTTTCTGTTTGATAAAGAAGCATCACATGAAGAGAGTGGGCTACAGCATACACAGCATTATATATATTGTAACTCTCTTCAGTCATGGCCATGTCAAAAAGATGTCTAGGCAACAATTCCAAGGAGGCATTGGGAAGACAGTTTTCTAAGGTTTCACAGTTAGAACCAGAAAATGAGCAGTTAAAGTAAGAATACCATAACCGAGCAAGGTAAATGTCTTCTGGGTATTTTGAAGGGCTAACTGTCTTGATAAAATTTGTAAAACCAGAGATTTCACTATAGTGGTGTGAAAAAATGAGAGTCCCATGGAATAAATCTAACATAAAATATTTTGGAGTGATAGCAAAATCCCATTGTGAATTCATGACCCAGACTTTCCATGTCATTAAGGTTTGCCCTAATTTACATATTACACCTTGCAGGTAATCAGTATCCCCAAAAATGAAAATAACATTTGCAGATGATTTCATGATCTGGTGATGGTTAAACAAGACATCTGAAGAATATGACACTCTGCTGACTGGAATCATTTCCACAAAAGCTACACAGACTCTGTTCCTGTCCATCTCTCTTTGTAAGTCTGAGAGAATCTCCATACCTTTCTGGTCTTCTGAGATGAAAAGCCCAACCCAGTTCCAGTGAAAATGAACCATCAAGTAGACCATGCCAAGGACCAGAGATGTATCTTTGGGAGCCATCTGATATACAGAAGGGAACTGGCTTTTGTCACTTAGGATAGGATCAAAAGGTCCAAAGGTGAGCTAAAAGGAAAAGACAAATATGAAAAAGAATGAGAGGGAGGATTGATCTAAAACATAATATCTGTCCTATAACACATTTAAAATCATCTTGAAATAATGTGAAGGAAGAATTTGTATCCCATTCTTAAAGTAATAACCCACTTTCTGAGAATTATCTAAATAAATATACAACAGGATCAGACTACCTAGAAAATCTCTTGTTTGAAACTAAGCTTACACTCCTCATTATGCCAAACCAAGGTAATTTGCATGCCCCTTCAAATTTCTGACTACATGATTACAGTATACAGTTTTACATATACAGAAACCCAATCTTACCCTCTCCTTCTCCTTCAGCCATTTAAGAATGCCACCAAGTTATAATTTTATTTTGCTTTATCCCACCTACCCTTACCTGTGGAAATTTGTAAAGTTTCAGAAGTGTCCCAATCTGGGCAGATGTTGCCCACGATGTTCCTGTAAGCACTGCTATAGAATTGCCTTCTCTTCTACAGGTATAATTAGGGATCCTTTTGTCCAGGCCTGAGAGCCAAGTGAAAGAAATATCCATCACACCCCATTCAATGAATGGGATGTTGTAAAGATCAAATCCCAAAGATATATTGGGTAAAAGGTGGGGGTTTCTGTTGATCTCTTCAATGGCAAAAACCAAGGCCAGAACAAACTGATAGTTCTTTGACTTTAACCTGAATAGAGGACATAGAAATCCCTTAGGGAAAAAGGTAAATTATATTATCTTTAAATCTAATACAATGATTCTTAAGAAATGTAATGCTTGGGTTTTCATCATATTAATGCCTTAAAAACTTACCCAACAATGAGATGAAAACAGAATATGGAAATTTATGTAACAAGGATTAAATGAGGTCATGCAATGGCTCTCTTATGAAGTGATTAATTTTATTTTGAGATCCCAGAGATGGTTCATTATATTTCTATCTTATGTGGACATATCAAAGTGATTAATATCCCTGAATAAGAAAACAACTCCTCAAAAGAAATAAAGATGGTGATGCTTTCATCTTGTTCTTCTTCCTTCTACCACCAAGAAAACATTTTTTATTTAAGAAATCAAGTTTCTGCTGTGTGGTTATATATGAGTCCAAGGTGACAATAACAGTGTTACAGTTAAAAAATGGACATATCAGTTCAGGTATCTGTGGCACAAGTTGAATTTTGCAAAACTACAAAATAGTATTTACACCAGTACAAAACAGTGTTAAAACAAAAAATTACAAGTGATACAGAATTTCACTTAACAAAATAATATGAATTTCACAATATCTGTTGTAGTGCATAATGTTGTCTTCAAATTAGTTGTTCATATTAACAAATATATGCATGCAAAGTTGGAAGAAGAAAGAGAAAAAGAAATATATATGAAATTAAGAAGAGAAGACAGACAAAGAATAGAAAAAAGGAGATAGAACCCCCAGACCCAGTGCTAGCACAGGCCCTGTGAGTGTGTGGGAGAACTTCTGGCTACACTGCACTGGTGAGACTTACAACTGGTCCCAGCCCAGGCACAGCATGGGTGAGACCCTCTTCCAACCCCTTGGGATGCACCCCCCACACACACAACTCAGGAGCACCTTCCCCACCCTGCCCTCCAAGTAGGAATTTCTGCGGGATTGTGGGAACCCCAGACCCAGTCCTAGCCCAGGCCGGGTGAGTGTGTGGAAGAGCTTCCCGCTACCCTGCACGAGCAGGACTTACTACTAGTCCCAGCGCAGGAAGAGCATGGGTGAAAAGCTCTTCCACCCACTTGGGATGCCCCCCATCAATCTGTACTACCCCCACACACCCTGCACAAAGGGTAGGAATTTCTGCCATGTTCCGGGAACCCCCAGATCCAGTCCTAACCCAGGCGTGGTGAATATCTGGGAGAGCTGCCTCTCCCCACTGCAGCTGCAATCCCTGCAGAGAGTGTAGAGGATAGAAGCATCCTGCTAGTCCAGGATCAGAAAATCTTGCCATAGGGGCACAACAGGTTCACCCTCAAGGGCAGCAGCAGGAAGGAGCTGAGCACAGAAGCCAGACCCAAGCCAGGCACAGCTGGAGAAATCCAAACTTTGTAGAGCTGCACCTGAACTTCAGTACATGCGAAGGTTATAACTACAATGAAGGTCAGAAGACAATACTACACAAAATGATGAGAAGGAATAAAATGCAACCTCAGAACACAAACCCACCTGTGAAAAGTGCAGAGGACACTAACACAGAGCAAATTGGGAATCATACAGCTGAGACCAAATTGGGAATCATACAGCTGAAAGCAATAAAGAAACAGCTGAAGAAAGGTATAGAGGAACTCAGATTAGAAAAAAAATATCTGAATTAATAGCATCTGCAGTAAAAAATCAAATGCAGAAACATATGGAGGAAAGCCAATGCCCACTCACAACAAATGCAGAGGACACTAGCTTGGCTCAAATACATGAATTAATAGCGTCGACAGTAAATAAGCAACAGGAGAAAGATAAAGCAGAACTCAGAGCGCAGTTCTTTTCTGAAATAAAAAAAGAATTCTCAGAATTCATAGCAACCGAAGTAAAGAAGCAACTACAGAAAGATAGGGAGGAAACCCAATCTGAAAAATACACATCAGTAAAAGAATTTATGACTGCTTCAAAAGAAGACATTCGAAAAAAAAAATAGAGGAGATTAGAAAAATGACGGATTCCTTGAATGAGCAATAGACGAAACAAATACACGTCATGAAGTAGAGTAAAAGAGCTATAGAGTAAATAAAAATCTCAATCAAAAGCTTGTAAGACCATTTAAGTAAAAGGGAAGACAGAGTTTCACATCTGCAGTATACAGGTGGAGCTAGTGAAAAGGTAAGAAAGGATCTATTGAAAACAACGAGGATACAGGAAAGAATAATCCATCACCTGCAAGATGATGCAAAGATGAACAAAGGGAGACTAATAGG
>NW_004525057.1:230368-231902 GCF_000260255.1 Octodon degus
AGAAAGAGTAATTTCAACTGAAGCTTAGGGGGACAAGAAAAGAGAGCTGCCAAAGATGGGTTGATAGTTTTATAGCAGAAGGATGGTTATTACATGCCTTATGAACCTGCCATCTGAAATGTATCTGGCACTATGAAAACTGAGGTAGATATTGATTTTCCTAGCATCAACAAGGAGAAAAACATAGAAAGCCTAGACCTCTTGTTTACTTGTGACGTACTTTCCTTAATTTTATTAATGTAATATATCCCCTTTACTTTGGTGAAAGAAACATTCTCCACCAAATTATACACACATTTTTATGCCTGTATAAAAAATGAGTTTTTGAAAGTGGATATATTTTTTCATAATATAAGCAATTCACAGACACTTTAATTTTCATATTTCTCCTCATGAAATTTTCACAATTGCCCAGTGATTTTTCTGCATGTTTGAAGACTTTCTCTTTTTTATAAAATCTTTTATTTATTTATTTGGTATAGGGTCTCACTACACAGCTCAGACTCCTACTGATCCTCCTGTCTCAGCTTCTCCAGTTCTGTGATTGCAGGCTTGAGCCACCATGCCCAGTTTCAATGACTGGCAAGGTGCACCTGGGGTTCTGCCCGGCATGGCATATGGTATGGGGAAATCACCCAGGTCCTTATGCTTGCAGGCAGGTGCTTAGACCTCCGAGCTATCTCCCCAACCCCTGAAGACTTTCTTATTCTCTTTTTCAAGCTTTTCATATTTCTTTAAGAATTAAAATTTAGTTGCATGTTCTCCACTTCTTATTAATTACACAACCTGAGATCTTAATCTCTAATTTCCATAACATTTTTTGAAGTATATAATTTTAAAGTTTATACTTTTATAGTTTATGAAATAATATTTTAACTTAGCTAAATAGTTTATGGGTCTTAATTTTCATTATGATACTGGTAAATATACTTGGTTAGGACTTTGTAGTGTAAATTGTTTTTATTCTTAATATTGCTTATTTTGTTTTACACATAAGCATCAATAACAGAGCTATATTGTGTATTTGATTATCAGGTTTTATATGAATTTAATCTGTGGGGAAAATGTAGTCTTAGTTTATGATTTTATTTTCCACTATATAAAAACCTCATTGACTTCTGGAACAAGTCATGTGTAGTGCCATCAGTTTGAATGAACACATTTAACCCCTTTTTGTGTCATCTATTAATCTGGGGATTCAGATTCATTTTGTCAACAGAAAACAGCCTGTTGTACAGAGCTAAAGTCAAATTGTCCCCAGGATCTTTTTTTAAAAATCTTCCTTCCTTCCTTCTTTCCTTCCTTTCCTCCTTCCTTCCTCTCTTTCTCTCTCTCTCTTTCTTTCTTTCTTTCTTTCTTTCTTTCTTTCTTTCTTTCTTTCTTTCTTTTTGTGACCAGCTCAGCCCACCCTGAGTGTGCCAGGGATTGAACCACAGTGCCTGTGATTGCCTAAGCTTGCCTAAGGAGGAGCTTTAGACTGCTGAGCTATCTCACTGCCCCTTTAAAATTTATTTATTTATTTATTTACTTATTT
>NW_004525057.1:232307-233561 GCF_000260255.1 Octodon degus
TTTGGAATTCAATTAAATTTACTTTATGAAATATCTTGTTCTTTTGAGGAAATATTGTTCTTTGGAGGAAATGTTTCTAGACCAGACCCTCACCCTGTAGATCATAATTTCAATTTAGAATGAATCAAATATCAAAATGTAGTGGATGAAATTTCAAAATAACTAGAAAAAATGTGAATACTTCAACTACACAGTGACTACTTGGATAAGTTCAAAGAACAGAGAACAATGAAGCACAAACAAGACAAATGGGATTATTAAAAAAAAAAAAGAAGAAGAAGCTTCTACAGAGCAAAGGAAAAGAATTGCAAGAAAAAAGGCCACTTAGTGAGAAAAGGATATTACAAGTTTTTGAGATATATAATAAACTTTTCAAACTCAATAATCAAAACCTCAAATAATTAAATTTTCAAGAGGTGAACTCAATAGACATATCATAAAAGAAAAAAATTCAAATGTCTAATATATGATTAAAAAAACCTCAAATTAATTAAATTAAGAATACAAATCAAAGCTACTGTGACATTATTTCAACACACTTATTGTAGTCATATAAAGCAAAACTAAGAACAGCAAAAATTTTTCTGATAAAATTATCAAAAATATAATTGCTGGTGAGGATGTGAAGGAAGTGGCTCTTTTTTCTCTGATGATTGGGAATGTAAATTGTGTGAGCAACTGTGTTGAATGATCCAGCTATTCCTCTTCTGGATATATGGTAAAAAGTTTCACTATACAAAAGATACATCTCTATGCTAAGATAAGGAGTCAATCTGGAGTCAGCCATCAATGAATGGATGGATTTTAAAAAGTGAATATATATATATATATATATATATATATATATATATGCATGTATATGTATTAGAATGCAGGAATAATGTTCAGCCATAAGAAGCATATCATATCATTCTAAGTAAACTGAATGAAACTAGAAGATATATGATATAAAACATCTTGGCCAAGGAATGATGAATAATGCATGTTATCTTACATATAGAAAAGATTAAAAAGTCCATCTCAGTGTATAATAAAGATTTCTAGAAGGTAGAAATTGTGGTAGTGCAAAAAATAGAAGGTGCCCGGGTAATGGACTCAAATACAGACAGAATTAAGAAGTATTCATGTTTCATATAACAGCATGATGACTATTCTTCATAATTTCCTATTTTATAGTTTAGTAAGAACTACCAGAGGGGACTCCGCAGTGCCTCCCCCACCCCGCCCGCCGAGTAGGATTTTCTGCCGAGTTCC
>NW_004525057.1:237479-240921 GCF_000260255.1 Octodon degus
CTAGAAGAGATTTTTATGATCCTGGGTAACGTTCTTTTAGGCATATCTTGCAATACAAAACCTTTATAAAATTAAGAGAAATCATTTTAAAAGATAAAGTGAGACTATGCTTTACCTGTAATAATAAATATATTAATTAAAAATAATGAATTCTTAAGTTATAAATCTACAAATCGTGCATGAAAACAATTACAAAACATAAAATTGTTACTCTATAAGATTTTGGCATAATATAATTTGTAGAGTCTAATTCTTAAAGAAATGCAAATAATATGTTTATTTTTTAAGTTGCAGATTGGGCATCTACAGATGAAAGACAGACTAAAACAAAATTTTAGCTTTTCCTCAAACTGAAATTTCACATTCAATTCTACTTTAAAAAAGATGTATTGAAAAATATTTGAAGCCAGCAGAAAGCTCAGAAAATATTGTTAGAATTCCAGGAAAGCAAAAATTGGTCAATGTATATCACATCCTTAGAAACAGAAAAAGCCTTATAACAAAACATAGCTAATATGGAAGTCATGAAATATTATTATTATAATACATAAAATGTCGATGAATCCCACTACTAATGTAAGACATGGTAGCATAATACATGATGAAAGATTTTTACATATGAAATCAAGATGCATTTTAGTAAATGTGATGGATGAAATATGCTTAGGCAAAGTTAGTAAAAGTGACTCCTGGTGGCTTCTGGAGTATTACTTAGCAGCATAAATGGCTTTAAAATGTACGTAGCTCTGATCCTTGACATTTTACTTCCAAGTAACAATTTACATTAAATAGAGATAAATCTATGTAATGTGTTCTTTCATCTATTAAATATCTATTAGCTTTCTTCATAATTAGGCTAGCATAATTGTAGATACCAACAGAAAACCAGATTTTACACAATTAAATTATGCTGGTTTCTCAGAATATAATATTGTAGTGGTATAATAATTATGATCAATATATTTATATATTTGAAAATACTCATATTTTCTTATGCAAGAAAGACAAATTAAATAGGAATAGTAAGAGAATGACTTCTTTTAAGATTTTTATATATTTTTAATTTTTAAAGATGTATTTATTTATTTGGTACAGGGTCTCTCTACATAGCTCAGACTTACAATGATCCTGCTGTCTCCCAAGCACTGAGATTACAGGTGTGCACCCCGATGCCCAGTTTCAGGACCTACACAGCTCCATGCAGAATTCTGAGGCCAGCATGGCATATGATACCAGCGATCAAACTCAGATCCTTGCACTTGCCTATTAGGTGCTTAGACTGCCAAGCTATCTCCCCAGTCTTGTTTTTATATTTTACCAAAATAATGGAAAGAATACAATCAGGGTTATGAGGTAATATTTGTGGCTCTGAGGTGTATGACTTTATTTACTCCATTAAAAAAATAAAATTATATTCCAAATATGTCATATAACCACTAAGGGGTTAATCTTATATAGTAGCACATTTTTCTTACCCTAAAGTTATTCCGTTTGTACATGTTTTATAAGTAATTAAAGCATTGTAATGGACATTTTGGGCTCAGAGAATAAACTAGCCAGGACATAAATGTACCATGTAATTACACTTACATATTTTCAGTCATAGACCAGAGTGCCGGTGAATAGGCAAGGAGAGACAGTTGCTGAGGGCCACAAGTCTTGAGCTGATGGGAGAGGAAAGTTGAGAAAAAGAGATGGCAGGTGCCACCACTGTGCTCCCTATGAAGAGAAACAAAAATCTTCCCCCACCCTCTGAAGTACTTGAAATTATAGGAGACTGTGAAAGCTTTATACTCTTTCCTGATGAAGACTTGACTCTAAGAAAATATGACTTTCTTGTAGACTGAAATATAGGGTATTTGGTCTTGCCTTCAAAAGGTCAATTTCAGTACAAATTTGCTAAGACATCCTGAATACCTAATGACATCTGATGTCTCAATAATTTCCCACTCTCCACTGTCTCTTAGGTGATACTAATTACCCTGTGCTGCCTTTAGCAAGAATGCTGCAGTGTTGGCTTAAGCTGACATTAGTTTCTGCTCAGTTATTTTCAATCTATTTATTACCATACAACCAGATCCTTGACAATAAATTCACAGTGTCTATACTGTATTCAGAGTTGTTTCCCTTTCCTTTCCCCTAATGCAAAAAGCATTGCAGTGGTCCCTAAATCTGTATGATTGTCTTCATGGCACAAAGTGTTCATTACTATTTTGTACACATACCATACATAATTTTTAACAGATCACTGGAAATTCAGATAAGATTTCCCTGAAAGCCATACCCAAATCTTGAATTAGTGACAGCAGCTAAGAAATAACCATCAGAGAGAACTATTGGAATCCATGTGTTTATACAAACATATTAATACCAATATTGGAATAAATCCTTGAAAATTATAGAAACAATAAAAACAGGTAAACATGGGAAATTTTCAGAGAATAAAATAAGCATAAGACTTGAGGAAAAATATAAGAAATATATGGTTATCTACTATACTAGAGAAGAATCCTCAATTCATGAGACTGACATCATTGTTTTCAATGTCCTCAGCTGCCACAGGCAACACATGTCACTTCAGCATTTAATAAAGGATGTGACACTCACTGTTTCTGTATTATATTCTCATTTCATAAAATCACATGTATGGGGCCAGGGTGATGGCTCAGTGGAGTAAGCTCTTCCCTGGCAAGTGCAAGGGCCTGAGTTCAATCCTGGGATCCACCAAAAAAATAAAATAAATAAAATAAAATAAAATCACATGTATGCTGAAAAATTTTCCTGAAATTCTATGTTAAGCATTAATTAATTTGACCTTCTCCCTTTCCTTGATAATATCCATGGTATAATGTTGTGCATGTGTTCACTTGAAGTAGAATTAAATTGAGGAGTATATAAATCTCATAGATGATTTACCTGTTACTTTTTGGATATACTTGCAGTTTCAGCATGCACGGCCAGCCCTTTGCGTGAAATGAGGCAGCATGTTGGTTTGAAATATTAACAAGATTTCTACAATAGAAGTTTTGACCATGGAAGTGAACATAAGTAGTTGTGGAGTCTGTGTAGGTATATGAGTAATAGCATACATGATTAAAGAATCATTATCAGGCTTGAGTCTATGAAAATAAAATTTTGCTGCTATTATTTTAGAATAGTATCTATATCAATAGAAGTGACTGTGTTTCTAAGGAACATCACTTGATCCTAAGCAATGAGGGCATGGGCTGGAGGAGATACAGGGGATGGTGGATTAAAACAGAGAGCTTTCTGCCTTGGAAAGGAAAGATGAAAGGAAGAAAAAAAGAACATTCTCTTCTCCTTTGAAGGAAGAAAGATTGTCAACCTAAATAAATAAATTAGAAGCGTTTTGGGGAGAAGAACACAATGCAAGATAGCAGATCACAGAGCCTGGAGTGCCTGCGCCCATACATCCCCTAGG
>NW_004525057.1:241371-245207 GCF_000260255.1 Octodon degus
TGCTCTCAAACTCCCAGTGCTATTATATCACATAAACCCATGGGTAGGAAGACCCCAGAGATAAACTGTTCTTGGGTAGTTTTTCTTTTCCATGTAGGTGTTAATAATCTATTACTATCAAAGTCATTTGGGATTATGCAAACAGTTTGCAGTAGAAGAGTTGTTGCCTGAAGTAACAACTCCTAAGAAGTAACAACCCTTAAGAAGTAAGGGTGACAAAGGGCCCATGCCACTAGTGACTCAACAAAACAATTGAGGCATAAAACCTTTTTAAGTGAAATATATCAAGAAGCTACACCTACTCAGGAACCAAAGCAGTCCCTGAATATTCCTTCTATTACTCCTGTAAGTTGGACTACCCATCCTGTCTCCAGATATCAGATGTGTTGCCTGTTGCCCAGGGAAACCAATAATCATGTTGAGTTCATAATTTCTAAATCAGTAAATAAAGCAAAAAAAAATTCCTTGCTTGTATTGTAAACTTTGGCCTTATTTGATATTGCTATCTTCTTCTATTGGTATTGAACCTATACATTAACCTGTTTTCAAGTTTCTCTACCTCTGTACAATTCAACCATTATTAATGCTTTTATGATAGGAAGTATGTGATTAATCCTTCTCTTTGTTATTTTAAACAAAAAGTATCTCATGAAAACTATCTTTATTTCTAATCATCTAAAATATTGAAGTAATGTTGATAGAGTTCTATAGCCCTGGAGCGCAGGATCTCACCTCAATGTACTTACATGTGCTGTGGTAGTGATGCACACAAGGAGTAATAGTAAATATAGTAAATAGTAAAGGAGCCTTGCTGACCCACCCAATAGTTCTATCATACCCCATAAAATGTAGAATAAAAATGTAAATGACAACACATATTATGAACTTTACTTAAAATTACATCTACATATGTTCTTCTATATGCCCACAGTTGCACATTGTGACATTTTCCATTGTTCCATGAACCACAATAAAGCAAGATTTTAATAATACAGAAAAAGTGGAGTTGGGACATGGCCTAGAGTAGATTAAAACTATTTGCACTTCCCCTTCAACTTTTAGTAGCCTAATGTTTCTTTAAAAATATAATCAATGGCTTTAAGATAAACATAATTTCTAACTATATAGTTATTGTTCATGTGTCATTATTGGGTATTTAAATGTTACTAGTTACTACAAAAGTACTGATTGTAAAATAAGTTTAAAATGTTTCCTATAAAAAAGCCAATAATTGATACATTGGTAAATTTTATATTGTACACATGCTGTGATGTAAAAGCTTTTGACATACCAATTTAATCAAATTAAATAACAAAAACTAAATTATAGTATAACTATTGACTTTGGTATTGCAACATATCTCCAATACATGTAGAGTATGGATGATCAGGAGGTTCTATCTGCTGCAATCACCATATCATATCAGCTTATTTGTCATATTTAAATTTACCATCCGTAATTTGAAGAAAAAGTCTTATGATCCACTGAATTGTGTCTCCAAAAACAATATGTGAAGCCCAAATACCTGGTACTTGAGATTGTGAATTCATTTGGAAGTACATTATTTTCAGATGAGTCAGATTGGGATCAGGTCAGTAAGATGGGTTGTGATACAATATGATTGAACTTCTCTAGGATGAGGGAAAGTTATGGCATGGCAGAAAGAGGCAATGGAGTGATGCAATTGCATTTCAAAGATTCCTAAAATTGAGTGTCAAAACCAGATGTTAAGCAGAAAAAATTCTATTCAAAAGTTCAAACAATGCACAAACCCTATGAAAGCTTGGTTTTGAAATCCTGTTTCAACATTTTGAGGGTAAATTTGTTTTGATTGAAGCCTCTCAGTTGTATTTCCTTGTTATAGTATCTATAGACAAGGATCCAGGTATGTATTTATGTGCTCATATAACACTGAGAATAATAAAAAACAAAAATTTTGAGAGGTACTTCATTTCTTTCTTGAAAGTAAGACTGATTTCAGCATAATGTCAGTAGCATAAACAGATGCTTCTGCTATTGCAGATTTTCAGGGGCCTATGACCTGCACAAATGTTGGCAAGTTCTGGATCTCATATAAATTATTATTTAGAACTTATTTTCCATTGAAAATTTTGTATATATTTGTGATTCAAAATCTTTAAATTCTATTATTTGGATTCCCAAAAATGACAGGGAACAGTTATAGTTAATGTTTTCCCCAAAATATTTTTTTAAAAAATGAGTCCTTTGTATAAACCATAATAAAAATAACAAAAACTTCTTACTATGTGAGTTTTTCACTTCTCACTTCCCAACTTGGTGCCTCAAACTTTTCTTTCCTCATTTTAACAAAAAGAATTTGTTTAATCATGTTGTGTTTATGTGAGTATACTAAAAGTCCTTAGGTGAGTGTGAAATGAAAGTTAAGGATTCTGACATTTACTTTGTAACGTGGAGATATATGTACAAGGCAGAGTAATGCATTTTGTATAAGTAAAAGATTTTAGAGACTAATATGCATGACCAAGGTTTTGAATTTCTTTGTATTTGTTTAGCATTTTAAAAGCTTCATTAAGGATTTGAGTAATTCCTGTGATACAATTTCTTAAAGGCTGCTAAGGACAGACAAAAAGAATGTTAAACAATAATGATAGGAAGAAGGAAATAATTCTTCAAATGTAAAATAAGTAAGTAAAAGTCTTCAAATTAAATAAAACAGAAAATCCTAGTACAATAAGAAAAAATTACAAGAATTTGGAGCAATGGATATATGGCACATGAATTCACTGTGCAGCTTTAAATGTATCAAAACAAAGTTGTATTAATTTTATTTCAAAGAAGGAAAACTATAGCACCATGCATGATAAAGTGAAGTAAAACACTATTTTATATTAACAAAAAGTACACAAAGATGAAAGGTATCCTGACAGAGAAGAAATGTCTACAAAAGATGCATACAAAATATTGGGATAAGATATATGTCCTGTGCTTGATGAGCTGTGGCTGACTCTCCCCCACATTTAGGGGAGCCTTTCTGAACTGCATGACACCCTGCCTCTTTTATGGAGTCATGGAGAAACTGCTCCCCAATAGTAAAGGAGCCTTGCTGACCCACACCATGCCATCCCCCATTCCTGATGAACCTAGGTGAAATAGGGGAGATTTCAAAATGTAAAAATGAAGGGGCAAAAGGTCCCTTCATTTTACTATCTGAAATACAAAATGAGAAAGAGAAGTGGCAAAATGCATTCTCAGGCCCTGCACCTACCCAGAACAAACACAGGAGACACTAGCACAGAAGTAATTAGAAGTGACACACCTGAAATCTCTGAAGTAACAGCATCTGAAGTAAAGAAACAACTGTAAAAGGGTATAGAGGAAAAGAAATAATTTCCCAAGGAAAAAAGAAATGACAACTGTAATGAAAGAATTACTGTTTCTACAGAAGACACTGATAAAAACAGATAATAGAAAAATGATGAAAACCTTGAATGAGAAATATAGGAAAGAAATAGAATGCATGAAGTAGATTCAAAGAGATATTTAGGAGATTAAAAACTCAATTAAAAGTTGTCAAAACTGTCTGAATGAAAGTAAAGATAGACTTTCATACCTTGAAGACACTCTTGAAGCTAGTGAAAAGGTAACAAAATATCTCTTAAAAATAACTAAGATTGGGTCCCAGCCCAGGCACAGCATGGGTGAGACCCTCTTCCATCCCCTTGGGATGCCCACAACCACTCCGCAGCACCTCCCCAACCCCACCCTCCCAGTAGGAATTTATCTGTGTTCCCAGAACACCCAGACCCAGTCCTAGCCCAGGCCCGGTGAGTGTGTGGGACAGCTTCCCGCTACCC
>NW_004525057.1:248707-249201 GCF_000260255.1 Octodon degus
GAATGAGATCAGAAGCAACCAACTAAATAGGGCAAGCAATGAAACACAGGAGAAAAAGGAGTAAACGACAACAGGTAAATAATATGTCAATCGTAAGTCAGTACATCTCAATTGTAATCATCAATGTACATGGACTCAATTCACCAATTCAGAGAAATAGATTAGCACAGTGGATTAGGAAACAAAATCCAACACTATGCTGCATACAAGAAATGCATTTAAATCACAAAGATATGCATAGGCTGAAAGTCAAATGATGGAACAAAATACTACATGCCCCACCACCTCAGAAAAAAGCAGGGGTAGTAATCCTATTCTCGGACAGTCTCAACTTCAAACCAACAATGATCAAGTGAAATAAAGAAAGCCAAAATAAACTGGTTAGGGGAAAAATTTAAGAGGAAGAGGTAACACTCATAAATATCTATGTACCAAACATGGGAGAACCCAAATATATAAAGCAAATCTTAATCGACATGAAAAATCTAACAACT
>NW_004525058.1:0-1670 GCF_000260255.1 Octodon degus
TGCCAAAAAAATAAAAATAAAAATAAAAATGAAATAAAATCATTTTCTCCTTTACATGCTTTGGTGGGGGAGACTGAACACAGCTGGGTTATCAGAGCATTTATTCTATTTATATGATGTTGTCAGGATTTGAACATTGTGAAGAAAGTGAATTGATATCAATTAGTGTCATTCTGCTTTTAAGAAGTTAACTTGGCCTCATGTCTCAAGCCTCTCAGCCCATACCTGTAGGAGGCAGAGGCTGGAAGATCACAGGTTGAAATCCAGCGCAGATAATTCATTCACTTAGCAAGATTCGATATAGAGAAAATAAAAGGACAAAAATTTAAGACAAGTGGGCTGGGATGCTGCTAAGTGCAAGCCATTACTTTTGTTTAAGCCCTTTTTCCACCCAAGGAAAGGAAAAGCAGAGCTCATCTGAGGAGGTATCCATAGTCCAGGAGATGAGGCAGCAGAGTGTGACAAGGCCAGAGTTCTGAGGCAGATGGTGTGTTTGCAGTTGAAGTAAGGTACAATTTAGGAATCTTCAAGTTGCTAACAATCAAAAAATTTGAAAGGATCAAGCACCGGCCAAATAGCTCAGCTGATTAAAGCATCTGCAAGCAAGCACAGGGGCTGGGGTTTGGGGAGCATTGATCTCTGGGCCTGCCATGCCATGGGGTGGGGCAGGCTGAGACAGAAATTGAGATTGGGTGTGGTGGTGCATGCTTGTAATCCCAGTTCTTGGTAGGCTGTAAACAGGCAGATCACTATGAATCCAATCCAGTAGTGAGACTCTAAACACCGGGTAGACACTTCCTAAAATACAAAAAAGACTTGAAACGACCTCACATCTTAAGTTTTCTATTTTATGTTTGTGTCAAAGTTGCATCTTTGTTGGACTTAGAGATGAATCAACTTAAGGATTTTCTCCTGGAGTGGAATGTGTTCACAAATTGGGAAAATGCTACCCAATTTTGCTTCATTTTTTTTTCTCACTTATTCTTTCTTTTCCTTTCCTCCCTCCCTGCCTTGCTTTCTCCCTGACTGCTTCTGCCCTCCCTTCTTTCCTTCATGGTCACCATGGGAATGGAGTCATGCAACGCTCCAACACTGAAATTTTGCCCAGAGGTACTTTTAATTTGATACAGGGTCTTGTTTGTGCCTGAATTTTGCTCAAGTTGTGACCATCCTGCCTGAGCCCACACAGTCCTAGGATCACAGGTGTAAGGTCATGAGCTGGGACAAAACTTTCCTTTTAATTCATTGCCTGGTTGGAAAAGTTCCTGGAGCCACAATCACCCATTATTTCACTGATCATAGAAACCTAAGCTTAAGAAAATGAAAGAAAAGGGGCCAGGGATATAGTTCAGTGGCATAAGTGCCTGCCTGGCAAGTGCAAGGTCCTGAGTTCGATCCCTGGTTCCGCAAAAAACAAAAAAGAAAATGAAAGAAAAGCACAAGGATAGGGCCAGTGAGACAGCTCGGCAGACTGCACATCTGCTTCCCGCGTACAAGAGACTGGGCTTTGATCTCCGGTATCACATAACCACCACCACCATCATCACCCTGGCTTGTGTGAGTCATTCATGGAGTCTGGGCCTGATGGCTCATGCCAGTAGCCCCACCACTGGGGGCACTGAAAATGGGAGGATCACTAGGAGTCCGAGCAACATAGTGAGACACTGTAC
>NW_004525058.1:2000-2458 GCF_000260255.1 Octodon degus
TAACATTAGCTTTTCTTCTGTGGATATTTTCAAGTGTGGCCTCCTATTTATTTCCTTTTTTGTTTGTTTGTTTGCGGTACCAGGGATTGAACTCAAGACCTTGTGCTTACCAGGCAGGCACTTATTCTACTGAGTTATCTCTCTGTTTACTTCCAATTGACGTTTTCCCTCTTCCCAGTGACACAGCCTTACTCCCAACACTGATGCCCATGCAATCCTAGGCTGAGAGAAAACAGATGCCTTGATCAGCTGCAGGTGCTGCAGTCAGAGGCCCAGGGCAGCATCTGGCTTCACATAGGGCTCTTGGTGTCCTTTGACTCTAGGGACCTGAAGACAGCAACTGCTGAGCCTGGGCACCCAGGAAGCATCCATGCCCCAAATAGCTCTGAGGAGAGTCAGTCAAGGGTTCCGCAATGCTGGGGGACAGTGATACCCAGGAGACAAGATGAAACTAATAT
>NW_004525058.1:3790-5026 GCF_000260255.1 Octodon degus
ACCACACCTGTAACCAAGGGAGAAATAAATGAGTATGAAAACAGACTGTTAAGGTTTGATTAATTAGCACTAAAATCATAAACTCTCTGACATCATCATCATCATTATTACTTATTTGTTTGTTGCAGGGTCTCCCAGCACAGCTCAGACTCATGGAGATCCTCCTGTTTTCAGCCTCCGCAGCAGTTGGATTATAGACATACACTACTATGCCCAGACTCTGTCTGGCTCAATCCACCCTGTAGATGGGGCTAGAGTGGCAGGTGGTGCCAGGGATCAGAGTCCAGTCCCTGAGCTTGCCTAAGCTTGCCTAAGCTGGTCTTTAGTCTGTTGAGCTAACCTCACAGGCCCAGTCTCTGACTTTAAGCAAGTATTACAATATCATAAATACCACATTTGAGCACCGTACTACCCAAAGAATGGGCTGCATGTACACATGCAAGTGTGTATTTTGGGAGATGAAGGGAGTAGGATCATGAATATTACCACAACCTAGACATTGCACGGCTTAGAGACTCTATTCATATTCAAAAAGGGCTGGAAATGTTTCTTAGCAGCGAAGTCCTTGGCTTCAACCCAGAATAGCACAAAGGAAAAATGAATGAAGATGTATTTCATGTCAGGATTAGTGACAACATTGGAAGACAAATCAGGCACAGGAGGCTGTGCTGGTTCTGTGACTAGATGTTCCCCCAAAGCCTCATAGGGTTTGTGTTGATTCATTTCACAGGAGGCTGGGCCTAGTGTGTGTGACCCTGGAATTGATTCATAGTGCAATGGCTCAAGGACACTTGGATTAAGGGCATGGGAGCTCCCACCCCTCCAAGCCAGGCTAAAATCCATGGGATTAAAAAGATGCAGTCATCCCCTGCTTGTTTTCCTACTTTCCATCTGCCATGAACAGTTCTTCATTCCAATGCATGTCTGCCACACCTCCCTGCACTCTTGGAATAAAACCTTACAGTCTGTGAACTAAGCTATCTTTTTATCCTTTAAATCTGAGTGAGACTTTTCTTGGCAGTGAGAAAAATAACAAAGACAGAACATTTTGAAGTGTTAGAACTGCTTCACTGCTTTCCTGACATAAGGCTCACAGAAAATTGTGCCACGTAGTACTGTGACCAAGAGGGAGGGAAGATTGGATTAGGGGCTAAAAGTCCATGAGAAATTTGTGCCTGGGTGATGGGTTGAAAATCCCTTAAAAGCCAGATGTGGTGGCACATGCCTGCCATTCAA
>NW_004525058.1:5827-7270 GCF_000260255.1 Octodon degus
GTGTAAATGGAAATTTGTTTACATACAAAGAAATGGATTTTGTGGGTTTTTTTTTAATGTATTTGTTATAGGGTCTCATTATGCAGCTCAGAATCAAAGTGATCCTCCTATTTTCAGCCTTCCCAGCAGTGGGTTTACAGGCTTTCACCACCACACCAAGTCTGTGGTTGCCTTGGTGTGCCTGGGGTCCTGGGGCCAGCGCAGAATGTGGGGCCTGGAATTAAACACCAGTTCCTGAACTTGCCTAAGAAGGTGCTTAGTCCACTGAGCTCCATCACTCCCAACCCCATGATTTTGTATTTTAAGTAATGGAATCAAAAAAATGTTGAAAAAAATCAAACAGATCATGATCATTACAATTGACAAACTATTTGAGAAGATTCAATTATTCATGTTATTTTCATCCTGATCATGAAAATTAATTCCTTAATTTAGTAATTTAAAATTATTGGAGCTGGGGAGATGGTTCAGTGGAATAAGTGCTCCCCTGGCAAGTGCAAGGGTCTGAGTTCAATCCCTGGTTCTGAAAAAAAAAAAAAAATTACACTGGGTTAGTAGAAATTTGAATCCCAGAGAGGTGGCAGGGTGTGTTAGGATGGTTAAAATTTTAAGATTATAGTGAAATGTACTGCAGTTTATTTAACTATTTATTGACTTTCAGTATAGTCAGTTGAATCCAACACAAGCACACTGACCTGCATGCCAGGCCTTAAAAAGTTATTCGTTTATTCATTTATTCCTTTATTGACATATTTGAGACAGGGTCTAGTTTTTATGTTTGCTTTTGGTCTTTGTGAGAGAGGGTGTTCTTAAGCAGCAAATACTGGCCTTGCACTCACTTTGCATCCCAGGCTCATCTGGAACTTACAGCAATCCTCCCACTCAGTATGTACAGTGCTGGGATTACTGGTGTGCAGCACCATGCCTCATAAATACAATATTTACTTATTTGTTCCAGTGTTCAGAGAAGTTGCACATTTTTGAATATCCAGTGATCCTCCATTGCACACAAGTAGACCGTCGTTTTGTGGTGGGTTCCCACAAAGTGTTCTGCAGGGGCAGGGGAATTGTTAGCCACCTTCCTTAGCCCACCAGAGTGCTGGTGCTACAGAGAAACACCACCATGCACATGTTCCTCTACAATTTTAAAAAGCATTTTACATCTTTGGCATTTATGTAAATGATAATACCAACATTCATACTAAAACAACATAATGCCAGCATTCATACTAAACATTGTGTAAAATAATTTTGAAAACTACCACCAAACCTGCACACAGTCCTGCTCAAAAGCCAGCTGTCATCAAACCTGGCTCACAAGCAGGAAGCAGGCCTGTCCCAAAGCCTGGAATCAACTGTATCCAAGACAGGGCATTATTGTGCTACCAGCCCCTACCCTACTGCCTGGCTGAGCTCTATTTTTCTGTGGAATCCCAATGAGTC
>NW_004525058.1:8475-10918 GCF_000260255.1 Octodon degus
AGACAGAATCTTGCTAGTTTGAACAAGCTAGTCTAGAACTTATAATATTTGTACCTCAGCTTCCCAATTCACTGAGATTAGAAGTGTGCACCAGGAAGCCTGAAAGTGAAACGTTTTGCAATTTTTTCTTACTTATTTGTTCTGAGAGAAGTTCTAGACACGTATTTCTGGTTTGCTTTAACAAAGCAGATCTTATTGACTCAGCTTCCAAAATTTTGGAAATGTGTTCATGCACCCAAATACTCAGCTTTAGGAAAGTCTACTCTGATTTTAATTTTTTGCAAAATTTTAATGTATATGGGAAAAGAAATAGATTCTGGAAAATCAGTTTGAGGAAAGTAAAATGAAGAAAATAAACAGAAATTGCAAGATGAAGACACACCACTGCACAAGATCAAAGACAGTGGCCAGGAAAGACTGCTTTTCAAAGCATTTATGAGAGTAGAACAGTGAAACCCTTTAAACCAATACAGTTTTTCATACGTCTTGACTCCAAATAACAGCCTTTACTGTGTCTGTGTGGTTTCCTCAGGAGCACCATGTGAAAGGTGAGTATATTCAATCCTAGTTGGAAACACTGAATCTGAAAAGTTTCAGACTGTGCAAGCTCTGTTGCAAGCAGAGGGCTGGCTGCATGGTAGACTGATAGCCTTACCTGTGCAAGTTCCTGGTTTAATCCCCCACACTACACTACAACCCACAGAATGGCCAGCAGTGGTCGTGAATGTGTGTAATCGTCTGTAAGGCTGAGGCAGCAGAGCAAATATTTGATGTTTAGGGCTAGCGTGAAAGCTCAGTGGACTAGGAGCCTGCTTCATCAAGTGCAGGGACCAGGGATTGATCCCTGACACCACATGCTGCTCCAGTCCTGCTCCTAGGTGCATTTAACAGGTCAAGGAGAAGGGATGTGTTGGTGCATGCCTGTTACCCAGCACTGAGGAGGCTGAAAGCTAGAGGACCACTACAAGTCCAAGCTTGGTACTGAAACCTTGTACTAAATACATAAAAAAAAATTACTCTGACTACCATAGCAATTTAGCCAGACTCAAGGCTTTATTTATCCTTGTCTGAGACAGGGACTCACTATGTGGTTCAGTTTGGCTTTGGTTTAAATTCAGTGTGTAGCAAAGGCTGTTTTTTAAAAAAATATATTTAGTACAGGGTCTACAAGGTCTCACTATGCAAATCAGACTTGTAGTGATCCTCCTGCTTACAGCCTCCCAAGCATTGGGATTACAGGTGTGCCACCACACCCAATCTCAATCACCATCTCAATGCACCCCAGGGGGAAGGCTGACACAGCATGTGGTGCCGTGGATCAAACACTGGTCCCTGTACTCTGTCTAAACAGGTGCTTTGATCCACTGAGCTATCTTTCCAGCCTTAAAGTCTGATCTTGTTGCCTGTCAAGCACAAAGTCCTGAATTTGATCCCTGGCACCATAAATAAATGAATAAATAAATAAAGTCTGGTCTTTGATGAGCTGAGATGCTTCTTCCTCATGTTTCTGATATTTGGGATCGTAGTCAAGCACCACTATACCAGCTGAGCCTGATATTAATTATCTTGTAGTCCTGGATATTCAAGAGCAAAGGCTTTGAGTTTATGAGCCACAGGTATAATCAATCATTCAATGGTAAAGTTGAAAAATGAAATGAAATATTCTGACAGTGCAAATTAATGCCGAGTCCCCAAGTTCATTTTCAGGACCACAAGCATGAAATAAAAAGATTAATCCAACTTTATGGAAGGTTTATTAAGATAGTGATATCATCACCTGTCACTGTCAGATCAGAAAGCTGTAAGGAGCTGTGACTTGGGATTTTGTCACCTAACCCAGCTGATCATGTGCCCATTCAGGGTGTCAGAAAGGAGCCACTGCATGTGAGAGAGATGCCCGCAACTAAGTTGGAGGGAATCAGACTCTTTGCACAAGGGGAGATAAAAAAGGATGTAAATGGTGACTTTGGCTGGATGTGACCAGTGGGACCCTCTGAGTAACACATAACTAATTTCCTGTAATTTCAGGACTGGAATACTTTCCACTGAATGAAGAAAAGAAACTGAATGGATGTTGCTTCAATGAGACCTGGGCAACTTTTTCTTCCTCAGCACTGGTGTTTGAATTCAGAAAGTGCTGATCTACATGCTCAGAATATTTTAAGCTTTAGAGATCAGATCTTAAGATGTTTCCCAGTTTTGCTTCACATTTGTGATCCAAGGCTGGGTGTGGTGACGCAGCCTTTTTTTTTTTTTTCGGAACCAGGGATTAAACTCAGGCCCTCGAGCTTGCCAAGCAAGCGCTTATCCTACTGAGTTATCTCCCCAGCCCCAATGCAGACTTATTGTCCCAGAACGAGGGAGGCTGAGGCAGGAGCATCAGCTTGAGTTAGAGGCCAGCTTGGACTAAATAACGAGTAAAAGATACACATATATAGATTTT
>NW_004525058.1:11580-19675 GCF_000260255.1 Octodon degus
TCATCAATAGACTGAGAGTTCCCAGAAAACAAGGCTCCCAGAAAAAGACGTATGCTGAGTAATGGTCACGTTGTCCCTGAAGGTACTGTTCTATGTTAAATGACAAAATTGGTTGTCATAAAGGATGCAGTTTCTGCCTTTAAAACCTCTGTACTGCTAAGGCTCCTGGCTGTTCGTCCTCTCCTGCATGAGTATGCTCAAGCAGTTCCGGGCCCGATAATCAAAGACTCATATTTAAATTAATTTAGACTCAGGTCTGGTTTCTATGTTGAGAACCCATAATGTTTGGGGGCTTGTCTGGGATCCCATTAACTGGGATCAAATATAAACCAGTTTTTTTTTCCCCTTTGGAAAACTGTAATCTAGGCAAATTCTTCAGCCCTGGACTTACACAGGTCTCCAAAAGTGTTCAAATTCTTTGTCGATTCAGACAACATGAGCCTTTTGGATTGCAGTAACTTTTTTTTTTTTTGGCGGGGGGGGGAACTGGGGATTGAACTCAGGCCCTTGAGCTTGCCAGGGAAGCACTTATTTCACTGAGCCATCTCCCCAGCAACCTCTTGCCGGTAAGAGTCTTTTTGTTCTGTTGGGGCACCCCTTTGTGAGTCACAGGAAGAGTTGGACACAACATAAATCCACCCTCCACGACGGTGGACTGGACCATTGGATTTGTCTTTTTTTTTTTCATTTTGTCTTTGTTCTTTGTCTGTTGGTTGTGTTGCTTGTAATTATGGGTCAGATCCCTTCTGCTTCTTTGTCACTGTTGCAATGTATTCTTGAACATTTCCTGGATTTTAGACCATGAGCCTCAGGATCCCGATGGGCAAGATGCTCTTAGAAAAGGCCTGCCTGGCATCCACGCCTGTGAGCCACTTTTGGATTTTTTTTGGTGCCAAAGTTGATTTCAGTGAACTTCCCCAAAATGGCTAAAGGAATGGAATGCTGCAATGTAAAAAAAAAAAAAAAAAGAAAAAAAACAGACCTTACTCTGACCTAAATAAGATTTGATTGGCTTTTGTTCTTCTCTCGAGGCTAATGTTAATGGGTCCTAACGTACAGATGTAAAAGTTACGTCAATTGACCTCAGATGAGTATTTCTGAGATACTATTGACCAGTTGTTTCTCTCACTGAGTCTGCTTTCTCATAGATAAATATTCCTGCATTCTTGGGTTGAATGCCCCATGAGGTTTGTCTTCTCATTTGTGTTGAATTTATGGCAGGGAGAACCCTGTGTTACCTATCTTACCAGGGAAACTATGGGAATGGTTTTTTTTTGTTTGTTTGTTTGTTTGGTTGTTTTTTTTGACAGAACCAGGGATTGAACTCAGACCCTTGCGCTTGCCAGGGAAGTGCTTATTCCACTGAGGCATCTCCCCAACCCCGTGGGAATGTTGACAGTTTGTTTTGGTTTGAAATCCAGCCAACAGTCTAAATTAGTAATAAAAAAAAGGAAACCAAAATTTCCTGGGATGTTGTTGTCCATTTGTTTGTTTGTCTGAATTGTTTGTTCTCTGTCCCTAATGCGCCTGCATCCCCAGCTGTACTTGTGGCAGGGTGAAGGCAACGGTATTAGTTCTGTTCTTCTTTCCTTTCTTGCCTTTTGGAACAGTCTACCTGCAAATGCAGAAGGGCACAAACCTAGTTCAGTTGTCCTATTGCATTGTGGTCATTGCTGTATCAAGTTACATTAGTCTTGGGCTTCTACTGTGTAGATCGAGAGGGGACACCACTGGGACATTCGTTATGGCCGCAACAGTACAGAGCAAACCGACTGTCCTGGGCTGCATGACTCAGAACTTTGATGGGTCCCGAGGTGAATGTGGGGAATGCTTTTGGGGTTCCTGTTGTCTCATCCTGGGCACTGTAGCACCCAGAGGAGCTTCAGCCATGGGTGCTGCAGCTGCTGCTCGTGCCTCATCTTCTGTGTTTTCTTTCCCTCTCTCTACCCCCTCCTCTCACTGTTGAGCTGATGGCAGGGTAACAGCATCTCACGGTGCTGACTAGCTCAGCTCATGGGCCCTTCTCTGTGCTACCCTTTCTAGGGAAGTTTACTGCTCACATTCCCCTGTCCCCCAGCCTCATTGGTAGCTGCTCTCCTGATGCGGCCACAAGGAGGAGATTCTGAGTCCCCTCTCCCAGCCTGTGCTTTTTCTCATTATTGGTTGCAACCTGTAAAAATAAAAAGTCTGCAGGTATAAGTTACTGCTTCATAGCAGAATAAAAGTACAAAATAAAAATATAGACAGGAAAAAAGCATTTCATCATAATTTAGCCTGGACAGAAATATATTTGAGTTCACTCTGGTTTTGTAAAGATATTTGTTTGATCTATCCATCTATCTGTCTGTCTATCTATCTATCTAATTTTTATTTATTTATTTATTTTTTGGCAGAACTGGGGATTGAACTCAGGCCCTT
This sequence comes from Octodon degus, assembly GCF_000260255.1. NCBI lineage: Eukaryota > Metazoa > Chordata > Mammalia > Rodentia > Octodontidae > Octodon > Octodon degus. The sequence continues at coordinate 13,999 of NW_004525058.1, forward strand.
GCACTTGCCAGGAAAGCACTTATTCCACTGAGCCATCGCCCCGGCCCCAACTTTACTGTTCTTGAAAAAGGTTTATCTAAGAATCTGGTGCCTTTTCATAATAATGATCCTCTTACAGTATATAGATGATTTGTTTTTAGCTAGAAGAGCCTAGGACCAAAAAGCGTCATGAGAATTCCTGGGAATGATGGATTTTTGTTGTTTTTAGGTGTGGTTTTGTCTCTGTTGCTAAACCCTTATATAAAACCCTGAAGGAAGGTAATAACCTCCCACTTAGGTTAGAATTCAGAACAGCAAAAGCATTAAAAGATTAAACAAGAAACTCTTATGGGTTCCAACTCTAACCCTACCAGACATCACTGAGCCCTTTCAGTTGTTTGTTCATAAAAAAAGGAGTTACAAGGAGAGTCTTAACTCAGACCTTAGGGCCATGGAAGCACCCAATGGCCTATCTGTCCAAAGACTGGACTATGTGGCTGCTGTGTGGCCATCATGCTTACAAGCCACTACAGCAGTTGCTATATTAGTAAAAGAGGCTGACAAAGTAATTCTGGGACAGAAGTTGAGCATGTGCATGCCCATGTGATGGAGACACTGCTGTAGGTTCCTAGTAAAAAGTGACTCTCCGGCACCAGGTTGACCCAGTACCAGGAAGCCCTCCTTAAAGATTCACATCTAACTCTTGAGACTATACAGGTAATTAATCCTGTATCTCTCCTTCCAATGTTGTTGTGTCTGATGACAGGGAATTTTTCCTTTTGAGGATGTCAAAGTGGACTTCACTGAGATCAAGTTAAATAATCATCCCCTTGTATGGGCTCCCCGTTACAGTAGGCTCAGATAATGGGCCTGCTTTCTTGGGTAGAGTAGTTTAGAGCCACTGCGGTGTTTTGGGACTAAAATAGAAGCTAGATATTGCTTACTGACCCCAAAAGCTTGGGCCAAGTATTGTGGTAAAAACACACCCTATTCAAACTGTGCCAGGAGACAGGTGCAAACTGGGTGTCTGTGCTTCTGATGACCCTGCTGTTGTCATGCTGCACCCCATACTGAGATGGGCTCAGTCCTTTTAAAATCCTACTCGGAAGACTGCCACCCATGGTGCCGATATTGGAGAAACTATAAAAGACTGAGACCCAAGGGGATCACGCCCTTTGAATCCCTAAGTTTTAGGAGGACATCCTGATATCCATTTCTAATCAAGAACTTGTTAAGTCCTTACAGGCTCTGCAGTGTACTCTATAGGTTACACCCTCCCTCTTCCACCATCACCACCCACAACCCAGAGAAGCCAACACCCCATTGGCAGCTGAGCCTAGATCTTCGGTATGGATCAAGAAGTGAGACCGGTCAACTCTTGGACCCCGATGGCTTGGACCATACCCTGTTGTTCTGAGCACTCTTATTGCGGTCAAGGTAACAACAACAACAACAACAACAAAAAAAAAAAAATCATTGGATGCACCATTCCCACATTAAGCCAGCCTCAACATATCTACAGTCAGATAAGGGAACTTTACAAAAGACTGCTGGCCCCACCAGGTCAAACTGACCAAATGTGGCCCTGCTTGTTCTTGCTAGAGCTAACAGAGGCTCCATACTCTCCCATCACTTATTTGTGATGGCTGACTTGGACCTTAGGTGGAACAGAGACTGCTACTCAAAACCTTGAGTTCTATGTCTCCCTACTCGAATTTTTTTAGATGTAAAAATAATAAAATAAGATGGGCCCCAATAAGAAAAATTTGGGGGCTGAGGAGATAGCTCAGTAGAATAAGAGCTTGTCTGGCAAGCGCAAGGTCCTGAGTTCAATTCTAAGTACCGGAAAAAATAATTTACCAGGGGTCACCACCATTCTATCTGTTTCCTAATAAAACAGCTATTATACTCACTGGGATGCCACTGAAGATGAGGGGATTCTTCTACTAGAGCTGGAGATATGAAGCTATCACTCCTTGGGCAGATAAAAAATATCCCTTTTTGAGTGTTACTAGGATCCCCCTCACCAACCAATCATATGATAGTCTAAATGAGTCAAGGATTTAAGTCATGTACAGAAACCAGTGGGGGATGTAAAGGGTTAGTGTAAAAGTAATGTGATGAGTTAGGGTAAAACTAAATGTAAAAAATTACTCTGTTCAATTTTCTGTGACCCTGCTTCCTTGTAAGACCACAAAGGAGGTTTGGTGTACTGTTGATAAATCATCAATAGACTGAGAGTTCCCAGAAAACAATGCTCCTGGAAAAAAGTGTATGCTGAGTAATGGTCACACCATCCCTGAAGGTACTGTTCTATATTAAATGACAAAATTGTTTGCCAAACAGGATGTAGTTTCTACCTTTAAAACCTCTGTACTTCTAAGGCTCCTGGCTGTTTGTCCTCTCCTGTGTGAGTATGCTCAAGTGGTCCTGGGCCTAGTAATAAAAGGCTCATATTTAAATTTTAATTTGGGGGGCCAGGAGATAGCTCAGTAGAATAAGCATTTGCCTGGCAAACTCAAGGACCTGAGTTCAATCTCCAGGTCTGCAAAAATAAAATAAAATAAATAAATTTTAATTTGGACTCAGATCTGGTTTCTATGTTAAGAACCCATAACACCAACATTATCACTGAGGATACGGAGGGACACTTTGGCTTAGGTGCCCCCAGTGTTAAAGAGTTTGTTTCCATGGGATTAGATGAAGGGACTTGTTTGAGAGGGTGAACTCTAAGACAGGATGTACTGCAAAGCTGAGAAAACAGATCTTATGGGGAAATGAGATCACACATTTCAAGGTCTCCTTTGGAAAGTTTTTTCCCCCAAGGGACTCTGCCCATGCAAGATTGGTCCATATGCAAGTACCATTGCTTTTAGGCATAAAGACAATTATACGAGGCTGAGAAAATTTCAGGTTGAGTGAAAAAAAAAATCATTTCTCTTGGAACTAGGAAGGAAATAGCTGGGTTGAATGAGACCTTGAATTCTAGCTTTTTCAGGAATCTCCATACTGATTGTACCAGCCTGCACTGTCACATAGCAAGGGAGAAGTGTTCTTTCTTCCCCACAGTCACTCCAGCATTTCTTTTTTTTTTTGGCAGCCTAAAGATGCCTTGAGTGCATTTCTGGTTTGGTGTGAGTGCCTGGGTTCAAACCACTGCATCTTGAGCGTGAGTGCTTTGTTGAAGCGTGTACTTAAACAACTGAGCTAATGGGCAGGCCCCCAAAATGTATTTAGTACATGATCTCACTGCATAGGTTGGACTTGTAGTGATTCTCCTGTTTTCAGTCTCCAGAGAGCTGGGATTACAGGCACGCAATCACTTCAGCATTTCTTATTGGTTGAATTCTTGATGATATCCATTCTTTCTGGTGTAAGAAGGTATCTCAGCATTGTTTTCATTTTCATCTTTTGAGTGACCAATGCTGTCGGACATTTTTTCATATATTTATTTGCCATTTGCATCTCATCATTTGTGAAGTGTATATTAATTTCAGATGCTTATTTTTGGATTGGGTCTTTGAATTTGGGAGACATGTTTTTTATTTCAATTCTTTTTTTTTACAGTGTAACAAAATGTATTTTCATAAGTAATTATGGGCAAATAATACATTTCAAGTATTTCAAAGCATTTTGCATAGAGAATTTATAGACCACATTTAACAACATAATCTAGTTGTTAAACAAAAATTTTTAAAAATCTAGTTGTTTAAGAACTCCAGGGTGAGGGAGATAGCTCAGTAGAATAAACACTTGCCTAACAAGAGCAGGGTCCTGAGTTCAATCCCCAGTACTGCAAAAAAAAAAAAAAAAAAAAAAAAGAACTCCAGCCTAATTTTCAAAAGAACCAAAGTATTAAATCATTTTATGGCACAAGACACCATAAACTAATCTATGAAAACAGCAGGTAGATTTTTGTGATAAAAGAACAGAAAAAAAAGTTAAGCCAAAAAATTCAGACTGGGAATTTGAAACTAGCTGGTCAACTGAGGCCTAATAGCAGTCTTTGTGTATCAGATTTTATCAAAAATTCCAAACATAGTACATTTATTCTTTAGCAAACCTTCCTTTTGATAACTGAAAATCTTGCGATTTTTTTCATGCTTGTGAAAAATACCTGTTAATTTCAAGTACCGATGTTACCCTTGAGATGCAGATGGTCCTGTATTTTTGCTCTAAGTGAACCTGGGTCTGCTAACAGGGACACTGAAACGTGCTAAGAAAACTATTGGTCTTAGAGAAGGTTTACTCATGAATAAACTGTGAGCCATTGTCATTTACTGACCATGTATACTTCCAGCTCTAAGAACAACAGACAGACAAGACCCCAGCTCTAGACTGACCCTTTTATAGCACAGCAGGTCAGACAGCATTTCTGAAGCACCATGACCTATCAGCACAGCTTTCAATAGTGCCCGACACTGACTTTCCCTGTAAACAGAAATAAAATACTTTGTTATGGACAGACTTTTTGAATACTCATAACAGGCACTTTCTGGTGTGTAGGTGGACAAGATATATCCTTTGCGTTCTAAGACTTTATCAAGTGCTTTGCTTTCCATTTCAATTTATCTAACATTCTCCACAGTTCTGACCCACTGGCATTCTGTGACATTCTGTACAGTTTCCCATTGTTATTACTGTAACCTCTGCCACTCATTCCTCTGGCCACAGCCTGGTCATCCCCCATCTTTGCTTGTTATGTACTTGAGTGATTAATGTTAGCACTTCCTCAAAAGTTACGTCATCAATAAATGTAACTCATCAGGATTTCTGATCACTACTTCTTCAAGCTTTGTGGTGAACTTCAGATATTCCCTGTAGCAATATTTTTTTCAGAATGCTACTCAGAAATAGTATTTTCAAAAAGAGTCATTGAGGGTTGTAGTAAAAAGTATTGAATTAAGGGGCTGGGGAAATGGCTCAGTAGAAGCAAGTGCAAGGGCCTGAGTTCAATCCCCGGTTCCGCCAAAAAAATATATATATTGAATTAAGAAAGTGATAAAGAGACACATAACCCTAAAGAAATGCATAGCTTAGGAAAACATGCCTCTATTGTGCTGTCAGCTCCAACCGTGGCAATTAACACCACTAACAACTTTGGTGTGTCACATCAGCGTACGCACATAATGGTCAGACCAAGAAATTAAATTTCTGGTTCTTTGATATTTAATTAAAACTTATATGACACATTAAGCTTTAAAATTTAAGCTGCACATGACAAAAAGTAAAATATTCATTGGTAGGTCTATTGTACTTATCACAAAATGTATATTTAAGAATCTATATATGAGTCTATAACATTCTATCAAGCAAACTGCCATCTATGATCCATAATTAATCTTTGTACATTTTTAACTCAGAGACAATTACATAACATTTAGGAAATTTTAATTTTCCAAATGAACTCATACAAAATCATCAGAACTATTTTTCAGGTAAAAAAATAGTTGCATGATCCACGTGCCACCAATGAACTCCCTACTGGTGAAGTGGCAGTCACCACAGCATGACTTTCTGTGGCAGTAGCACTGTTCATGCATAGGTTCTTCCTTTTGGCATGAAGAATGCAAAAACAAAAAGGGAAAAGAGCCACCATTCATTGTTTTCTTGACTCTTGGGTGTCATCATTGTGTGCTAAAAGCCTGTTTTCACTAAAATAGCAATTATTTTTGTTTTATTTTTATTTTAAAGAAAG
>NW_004525058.1:20864-21987 GCF_000260255.1 Octodon degus
CAGGTATTGAATTATTTTTTCCTGCATCCTAGTTGTTTTAAAGAGATCTTTTCTTACTTTTTCACTAGCTGCAATGGTGTCTTTCATGTCAGAAAGTCTATTTTCACTTTCACGCAAACGGTTTTGCCAGCTTGTGATTGAGGTTTTAACAAAATAGCAATTTTTATTCTGAAAGGTAATCATATGTTCCCAGTAGATATTAGCAACTTCCACACGATCTCTAGGGATAATTCGCTGTTCTGAACCATGCTTCAGAAAAACATTTCCAGCAGTCTGTGCAGGATTTATTCCTATTGCATCATTGGTAATAATTGCACTTATTGCTGCAGGAACTTTAAATTCTCCTGCGGCAAACTTTAAGACTGCTGTGAAAGATATAATTTCAGGAACACTCAGTACATTGTACGGCAGCCGCGGGTCCGATGTCAGCGTGATCTTGAAGGACACCTTCGACATGGTGGCCTGCTGCTTATTTCAATTCTTTATTGTTCTATATGGGAGTGCTTTGTCTGAGGGACAGTGCACTATAATCTTTTCCCAAGTCGTGGGTTTGCTTTTTATGCAGTCAGTGATTTCTTATGACATGCAGAAACTTCATAAAGATAAGATCCCCGTTGTTGATTAGCTGAAGAATTTCCTATGCACTGTGATTTTTGTTCATAGACTCTGTACTATACCTATGCATTTAAGGTTTCCTCCTACTTTCTCTTTCAGGAGTTTTAATATTTCCATTTTAAAATTTAAATCCCTGTCCCACTTTTACTGAAGTTATGTACTTGATCATAGGCATGGATCTATTTTTAGCCTTTGGCATATGAAAAGTCAGTTTTTCCAGCACCACTTACTAAAGAGTCTATAAATCTTCCAGTGAATGTTTAGGCCATTGGTCAAAGATAAGGTGAATGTGTGTGTGTTTGCAGTTGTGTCTGTATCATTTAATCTGTTCCATTGATCTTGTTCTTTTTTTTTTGACATCAGTTATTTTTATTTTAAAGAAAAAAATAAAAACAATGGTTCAAAATCTTAGAGCAAGATTTTAGGAGAGTAACAATGGTTAATACATTGTGTATTGTTACTGCCAAAGTAGTTTCTCATATTACAAGATATAGGCAAGAAATAATAA
>NW_004525058.1:23097-24311 GCF_000260255.1 Octodon degus
ATCGTATTTTAATTTGGATTGCATTGAATGAGTATAAAATTCCAAAATACTCATTCCAAACTGATATTTGTGCACCTGTGTTTATGATATTACAGTGAGTCATAGCTCAGTCTTGATAATAAACCAAATGATCATCAACTGAATAATGGATAAAAGATAGAGTACTGGCATAGAGACGGACCAGAGGATCAGTGAAACAGATTACAAGATGCAAACACATCTGCAAACATACTCAACCACCTTAGCTTTGTGGTTAACCACCTCAACGCTAAATGTGTTCACTGGAAGAAAGATAGCCTCTTTCATAAATAGTGTTGGATAAAACTGGCTTCTTTCATGCCAAAGGCTAAAACTAGTCTCATGCCTATCACCAGGCACAAAGCTACAGTCAGAGTTCGTCAAAGATTTAAATATTAAAACAGAAACACTACATCTTCTGGAGGAAAATGTAGGTAAAAATCCTAAAGACATTTGGGAAGGTAGACAGTTCATGAAGAAAAACAAAACTGCATGGGAAATACTTCAAACAATCAACAAGGGGAAATCTCATCTTTGTGAAAAATTTCTGCACTTCAAACACATCTCTAGTAGAATAAAAATAAAACCCATGAACTGGGGAAAAAACTATAGCCTACTATCCCTCCAACAGAGGCCTTTTGTCTGCTACATATAAAGAATTAAAGAAAATCTGGCTCCCCAAATTCAAAGACTCAGTTCAAAAATGGTCATCTGAGATGAATGTACACTTTTCAGAGGAAGAAACACAAATGAGAAGTAAGTATGTAAAAATATATTCAATATCATAGGTCATTCATGAAATGCAAATTACAACAACACAGAGATTTCATCTCACCTCAGAAAGAATGACTAACATCAATAATTAATCCAATAACAAATTCTTGAGAGTCTGTGGAGAAGAAGAAGAAACACTTCTGCTCTGTTCATGGGAGTATGGACTGTTAAAACCACTATGAAAATCAGTGTGACGATTCCTTAAATGGACAGGTTGGGGGCTGGACAGATAGCTGAGTGGACTAAAGTGCCTGCTTAGGCAGAGTGTAACAGCTGAGGTTCAATCCCAGGTGGACAGTGCCAGTCCCAACCCAGGGTGTGCTGAGACGGAGACTGAAACTAGGCATGGGGGTGCACCCCTGTAATTCCAGTACTTGGGAGGCTGAATACAGGAGAATGACTGAGTCCAATTTATGTAGTGA
>NW_004525058.1:25482-26960 GCF_000260255.1 Octodon degus
TCTCTCTCTCTCTCTCTGTCTGATTTATTATGTTGACTATGCTGGGTTTTTTTTGAACTCAGAATATAGCATAGGCTTGACTCAGACTAACAAACTTCTGCCTCACCTTCATTGCAGGATTATAGGCTTATGCCACTATACCTGGCCTTTATGCCATGTTTAATTTTCAAACCTTGGGGAATTTTTGCCATATTTTCTTTCTGAGTCTGGTTTGGCTCATTTTGTTCAACTTGGTTACCTCTAACAACATATTGATCTACTTATGTGAAATATAGGTTACATTTGCAGATTTGAGGCAAAACTCTTCACATGTTGTGGAACACGAGCCTGCACCAAGGTCCAGTGTTGTGAGGACAGAGCTTCCAGGCCAGTATTGTGTGGCAAGAAGTGAGAAATGAAGATAAAAAGCAACTATTTCAATGGTTGAAGTGACAAGCTTTTTCTGTCACTCTTTCTTTCCTTTCCTTCTTTCATGCATTATCCTCTTATACTTTACATAAAGCCTGCATGTTCTACTTGCCTACCCTTGTATTTTTTGAGGTTGAATCTCAGTAGGTAGGTAAAATTGCCCAAGCTAGATTTTTTTTTCAGTAGAACTTAAATATTTATTAAGGTCAAGTTTCATCTGGTCCAGTAGGTTGAGCCTGTTTGTCACTGAGAGATACTTAGTAAAGGACTGTGGATTTTGAAAAGTTAAGTAAAGACCTTGAATATACCTATTCTTGAACCTTTATCTATGAATTTCTCTCAAATGTTTAAAATTATTTTATAATTATGACATGTTCTAAAGATGCCATGTGGGTCAGGGAGATAGCTCAGTGGACTAAGTACCTCATTAAACAACCACAGGGACTGGGGTTTCATTCCTGGCACCACATGCCATGCCAGCTATACCCCCGGGTGCACTGAGCTGGCCACAGTCTGGGTGTGGTGGCACATTTTTGTAATCCCAGCCAAGCTAGATTTTAATTTGTGACCTTTATACCTCAATCAGCCAGAGTGCTAGGAATTCTGGAAGGCCTAATATTTTTTTTTCTTCGTTTGAATAAACTAAGACATTATTATAAACACTCTACTGCATTCTTTCAAAGTTTTCAGTCTCACTTATGAATTGTAAAGCAATTGTTATCTTAGTGTGCCAATACTTTGTGTATGACACATAGTAAATGCATTCATTGTGGAGAATTATTACAAATGATACACAAATCACCACTTGCCTCGCCTTCCTAAGTGCTGGGGTTACAGATGTGTGCCATCACACACTGCTTAAATTCTAAATTCATCATTCTAAGTAAAACTTCTACACAGAGTACGTAATTTGATCCTGTCCCTCTATGCACTTAATCGTGATGAGGATTTCTTTCATTAACAATAGACCAAAAAGCTACAACTCTTATTGCACAGGTCCTGCTTTACCTTGGTCTTAACCATCCAGTAGAAAAGTATGAAGACGAAATATAGGAAGTAAAGTCATGTTG
>NW_004525058.1:28923-37308 GCF_000260255.1 Octodon degus
TTTGAAACTGTCTCATTGCTATTTGTTTCTCAATAAAATTATGGAAAAAAAAAAGAAACTCAGACATAGTTCAGACCAACTGTCTACGGAACTGCACCAAGAACTGTGAATAGGGTGGTCCCGGGAGGCGGGAGGTCTCACCACATCTTGGCGCCCTGCAGTAGCTCCGTGGTGCGGTGGGCGCTGAAGGACCGCGAAAGCAAGCATGGGACTCGGGGACCCCGTCTCCTAGGGACGCCTCGAGCCGCTTGGACACCCTGCTCTGAGATGCTAGAGAACAGACACCACCCCTGACCTGTTGCTATTGCAGATAAACAGCAGCAGTGCATTAGGACAGGATCGCGGACCTGTTTAAAAAGGAAGGCATTCGCTGTTTGTCTGAATTTCCGGTTTAACTAGTCCTTTAGTTTTAAACATTTGCTAATTCTGGCAGTCTAATCTCAGAGAGTAAAGGTGACAGGACCTAGTAAATGGCCAAAGCTTTGAGGCCGGAGACAGTGACATTTCTGTTGTCCCTGCTGTGGGGGGTGGGGGTCAGTGCTTTCCTGGCGCTTCCCTGAGAAGGACCCAGCGGCAGGCAAGAGGCGCCTCTCCGTCCTGTCGCTTGGCATTTTAGTGGCAGCCAGCACTTCCACCCCTGGCCTTGGAGTATCCCACTGCGTGATCTAGGAGCTCTGGATTAAGTCTCCCGACCGAGCTACAGACCCTCATGAAAGAGCCAGTTGCATCAGTGTTGCATTTATTCCTTCTGTGTATGACCTCTCCTGGACAGCATGGGGAACAGCACATCATCTTTGGAGAAATCAGCAACTATACCTTGGAACCAGATCCAAGAAACAATTTCTGATAATGGTGTGGTGATGTTCTCAAAACCATCCTGCTCTTACTGTACAATGGCAAAGAAGATTTTCCACAACCTGAACATTAACTATAAAGCGCTGGAATTGGATGTGCTTGAATATGGGAGCCAGTTTCAAGATGTTCTGTACAAAACGAATGGTGAAAGGACCGTTCCAAGAATATTTGTCAATGGAACTTTTGTTGGAGGTATAACTGACACTCACAGGCTTCACAAAGAAGGGAAACTGCTTCCACTAGTTCATCAGTATTATTTAAAAAAAAAAGTAAGAGGAAAGAATTCAGTGACTTAGGTACTATGACTAGGAAATGTCAGTTAAAGTGATACCAGATAATGTCTTCTAAATGTTAACTTAAGTAAGTGAATTATCTTCATGACAATTAACAATAATGAACAATAAATTGCTGCAGAAACCTCATCTTTCTACTTGCCAATTCTTGAGCATAAGACATAGTATTTACAACTGAAGGGATGGTGTTGCATGGAGAAATGAGGGAAGAATGTGTTTTATTGCAATTTATATGTGAACTTTACAAGGAGATAAGTATTTGAAAATTTAAATCTCTACAATATTTAGGAATTAACTCCTTGCTTTTAGCAATAAGGATCAATAATTATTATTTTCTCTAAAATTTGAGGTTCACTGATACAGTTGTGAACTAGGTAATCTATTATATTATGAAAAGCATTCACACTGTATTTCTAGAGCTTAGAAATAAATTTTTAGAATGAAGTTAAATTTAGCAAAACCAAATCACTTAATGATTTAATAGTCCCAGGGAATACAAATGTATCTATGGGTGGAAATTAAAAGGAAAACTATTTCAGCATTCTGTAAGGATGAGCTCTTATGTGAGGATAAAATTAGAAACAGACTTGAATTGTATTGAGTTTTTACTTTTGTGTTACATTTCTTTTCAAAATGTTCTGTAGGAAAACCAGTTATTAGATGGAAAATTAGATGAAATGTTTCTGCTTTGGTTGGATGTGCCTGCCCCACCCCCCTAATTCCTATGTTGGAAACTAATCCCTGATGTAGCAGGGTTGAGAAGTAGGACCAAAATATTGTGACTAAACATATGTAACCAACTATACAATAACTTGCTACCAGCTTTTGTGCTTCCTCTTGCAGAATTGTACAAAAGATACTTCTTTCATCAGACTCAGGGCTGATGATTTGGAAATGAATTCCCATCAGCCCACTTTCATAAATGGATTGATCTGACTTCCTGCTTTTTGGCTTGAAAGTGTTTTCCCTTCAGTTCAGCACTAGTTTCTGCAACAATGACTGGCATGGACTGAGTACTTTTTCTGCTACATCACTTGCTGCATTTCACCAGTTGGGGTGAGAAAACTTTGAGAGAGACACAGGAAAGGGTAAGAGGTGGTCATGATATTAGATAGGGAAAAGAAATCACAAAACATCATTGTAACCAGACCTTTATCCTGAACTGGGTATAGTGGTGCACACTTCTAATCTTCACACTCAGCCTAAGGCAGGAGGATCACCACCAATTGGAGACCTACTTAAACCTCTAAATGAGCTCAAGGCCTCTCTAAACATTATCATTAACCTATCTAAAAAGAAACTTCTGTAACTGACTCATAATTTGAAGGAGGGTGTCACAGGATCACTAATCTCACCATTTTTGACACTGAGAGTTAAAAATTGGGAGTATAAAACCAGCGCAGGGTCCACTGAAAATTCATGATCAGCAAGAATTTCATAGATCTATGCTCTCAAGTTAACAAAACAAAAATGATAGATTTATAGGATCTGTTAAAGCCAGGAATATAGCTCAGTAGTATACTGCCTGCCTGGCAATTGCAAGGTCCTGATTTCAATTCCTGTTAGGAAAAACAGACAGGCTGAGGAGATGGCTCAGTGGAATAAGTGCTTGCCTGGTAAGCATAAGGTCCTGAGTTTGATCCCTAGTACCACCCAAAAAAAAACTAATAGTTTAGCCGGGGAGATGGCTCAGTGGAATAAGCACTTGGCCTGGCAAGCACAAGGACCTGAGTTCAATCCCTGGTTCCTGTTTTCAATGTTTACAAAATTTTTAGGCAGCAGAGCCCCACTACATAGATTTTGCAAAGAGGCATTCCCATGGTCCACGAGGAAACTTCCCTAACCCCCTTAGCTGAGCACCTGGCGCAGGCCCCCTTGGAGGCAATGGACACAGCCAATTTAGATCTGCTGGAAGCCACTCACCTCCGAAGGGTGAAGAATGTGGCTTGCTACTCAAGGTACTTTCATAACTACGAGAGAACGAAAAGAAAGCAAGGCTTTGAAGATTTTCCATCTGACCCAGGTAAGGAGCAAATGATGCCAGGCTTTCCACCCCTGAAAGGTAGCACACGTTCACTTCCTGAACACAGTTCAACTCCAGCACTTTGAGGAGATCCAGGAATGTATCGCAGGGCATCTTATAAATATGCATCCTCCTACAACACAGGTGGATCAAATGTCTTCTCTCCTGGGCCCATTCAAAGAGGCAGGTTTGGAATCTATTTAGAGTCCTTTCCACACAGAGATCTAACATCACATTCAGGAGTTGTGGTGGCCTGGTCACTAGATGTTCAGCCAAGGATTGGTCCCTACATTTGTGGTCTGGTGCACATGCATGGGCCATTTCTCTGGGCCTCACACTCGAGAAGATGTAGTGCTTGTCTCCCCAATACAGCAGCTTCAGTTTTCTTGTGCTGTGGGTGACAAAAGAAGCAGACTCAGAATTGAAGCAAAGACTGAACTTCCAACCTGCATTTTCTTTTCACTTCCTTAGCCTCAGTTTTTCCACTAGTTCTCCTACCTCATTTTTCCTACCATCTCCTACTTCAGTGTCAAGTTCCTGTGAGAGGGGGCAGGTGTGGGCTCCTCTTGTGGTCTCCAAAACCAGCACATGAATCTTCACTATCAGGATGCTGCTCTCAGGTGATGCTCAGGATGGCCAAGAACTCTGAGATAGCCTTCCTTTAGAACATCAGAAATTGATGCACTCATCGGCCCCCATGATCCATGAACCCCCTCTGTCCTACCCCAAGCTCCTTGACTTCTCTTTCAAGGCTACCTGGGCATGCTCACCTGGGTCAAATATTCTGGGTCAGTAGCATATCCAGCCCATCCAGCACAAATTTAAGTGCCCGTAGCTTTTTCTCTGTCTGGAATTTTTGCAGTTCAGGTTGTGGTTTCCACATCTCTAGCATGGACCCCAAAGGGAGACAGGGGAATGGCCAGGCCTGCACCATCACTTTCAGTGCCTCATTGTGTTCCCCTATGAAGGCATTCTTGAATAAGTCATTGAAGAGCCCAGTGGGCAGATCCTGCAGATCAGTGTTGGCTATTGTCCCATTCTTCATCAGGCTCTGCTTGGCCAGCTTATACAGAGGTGGTGGTGTGTGTGTGCTCATCCTGAGAAACCTTCAAGAAGAAGGACACTGGGTACTGTTCTGGCCAAGCTCAAGAACCCTCTGCTTACCTAAGAGATTATCTCTGGACCAATGAATCTGGCCTGTCTATGACAAAGCACTAACACTGTATTGCCCAATGTCTCTATCTCCCATTAACACAAAGCCATGGCTCTGCTCCTTGCACACCTGTGTCCATCTGTCTCATTTGCTGTTGGCCTCTGACCCTGTTTACTTCAGTCCTTGCTGAAAATGGGTATTCAGCAGTTGGAATGCTCAGTTATGCTCCCTGTGGGACAAGTTTCTAGTCATCATTCCATCGTCCTGGGTTAGTAACAAAGGAAACATCACATGGCCTAACCATCTATATTTTCCATTCCAATCATGAGCCTGTCTAGGACAGAATAGGAAGGTTCTACAAAGTGAGAACCATTATGTTTACTCTACTTTTGTTTGTTTTGGACAGCATATTCCTATGTAGCCCAGGTTGATTGAGAATATCCATCCATCCTCCTGCGTCAGCCTTTCAAAATTTTGGGGTTGCACTTATGGGCCTCTTAGCTCGAAATTTTTACTTTATACATCACAAAAAGCATTTACCATAGCGACTTTCAGCATGTCATTTAGAGATGTGCAAGTTAACTCTCAGATGTAGATTCTCCATCACCACTCTTCTCTATCTGAAAATTGACCAGGGTGAGTTGGAGGAAAGTGGAGAATAAGGCTAAAAACAGACTCCAGTTTCAAAATATTGCACAGAGAACATGATGTCTCACACTTCATACAAACCCAGAACGTTGGGGGCAGAGATGAGAGGGTCTCCAATTCAAGCCCACCCTGGACATTTTATTAACCTAATAAGAGCCTGCCTCAAACATTAATAAGAGCTGAGGGATGTACCTCAGTGGAAAGTTCCAGGTTTCAGTCTCAGTATGAGAGAAAAAATAAAAGTAACGTTGCTCTTGGTGACTCAAATCTGTAATCTTTGTACTTGAGAGTCCAAGGCCGGATGTTCAGAGCAAGTTTAAGGGCAGCGAGGGTGCATAGTGAGTTCAAGACCAGCTCAAACTAGAGAAAACTTGTCTGAAGAAACCAAAAGCAAACTAACAGAAACAAATAAAACAATAATGCCTGATGTTCTGTACAGAATATTCTGTGTGATGTCTCCCTGTGTGGCACTGCATTTTGACTTGAACACAGGGTCTTTGCTCAGAGAAATAACCATTCCTTATTTTGTTGAGATTCAATCTACATAAGTTGTTCATGCTGAGAAGGAACTTGCTAACATCTCTCCTCCACTTTCTCAGTGGGTGGCATCTAAGACATGGCAACCACTCTCAGCTAAATTCCTTTTAGGCTCATTTTTATACATAGGAATGAGGAATAAATTTAGGCTTTGGCCTATGTTAGAAAAGTACCCAACATTGTCTGCTACTGTACCCTTATTTTCAAAGGTTAAATAAAAGTTATTAACTTCCTATTCAGGCCTGGTGGTATTTAACTGCATTCCCACAAACTGGGAACCTGAAGCATGAGGACCACTGTGAGTTTGAGACAGGGTTATACCATACAGTGAGTTCAAGCCCAGCCTGAATTGTGTAATGAAGCCCTTTCTGAAAAAAATAAATTTTATTTAAAAAATTGCTGACCTCTAAATCTGCAAAGTACTTTCAGTGAAAAAGCATTTTGGTCTTTTGCTCTCTGAGCCCAAGTCTCAGCTGTGTATTCTAAGCTGCCTGGAGCTCACTATGGGGCAGCATTGAGCCCATCCACAGTGAGGATGAGGGTAGTCGGTCTGGAGTTCAAGATCATTTGGGCTCCATATCAAGGTCAAGGTAGAGTAGCACAAGTATATTTCTAAATGTGAGGGCACATAAATAGGCTGAATGAAACAGAACATATTTGGACACACAATGGGGAGAAGGGTGAAGTGCTGAAAAGTGGAATTTGGGGCAACAGGGGTAACCTGACTTTTACTCTTCACCCCTGAGTCTCATGTGACTTTGGCCAGATTCTCCAAGACTCACCTTCCTTCATAACTGAATCGGGCTCATGATTTTTTCCAATCCTCACTTCCTCTTTGAAGTATGTTCTGTTATTGTAGCTCAGATTTAAGAGTTGAGATGAAGGACAGTGTAGTCTCAGCCTAGATTTGTAAGCATCTGTGGCTGTGCAGTAGTCTTCCTTACTCTGCCCTTTTCCCTGCTCTCTATTGAATCTGGGGAGGGGGCGGGGAGATGGCTCAGTGGAATAAGCTCTTCCCTGGCAAGCGCAAAGGCCTGAGTTCAATCCCTGGTTCCACAAAAAAAGTACCCTGAGTCTGGGGAGGAATTGCTTCCTTTGTTACTGCCCAACCACAGAGATGAATGAGTGACCACTGCTGGAACACCCCAGCAGGACCCACCACCCTTCTGAACCCCAGGCCTAACTCACCATTTCCCAGTTCTCTCTCTGTCATGCACCCTCACTATCCAGTGAGGACAATGAGACTTCTTGGGTTTTTGTCTTCAGAATATTAGGGTGAGGTTGAAAGGTGGGGTAACAAAGGCTCAGCATGGATCCCAGAGGTGGAGTGGAGTGGAAGGACCAGAGATGGACTGATACACACAGTGAGGTGGTGGCTTGGAGGTGCTAGAACTAGATGGAGCAAAAAGGCTTTTCCTCCCCCACCGACTCTCTTGCTGCCTCCCCTCAAGGAGCTGTGTGACCTTGGGGAGATGACTTTGCCTCCCTAGTTCACTCAAGAATTCCAGAGGACTTGTTAGGACCTCCTTCAATCACGGACATGTGAGCTCAAGGCCAGAATTGACCTATGAAAACCCTGATGCTATCCCTGGAAATTCCCTATGGTCAAACAGGTGGTGACAACACCTCTCATCCCAGCTCACACCTCTAATCCAAGCGCTCTGGATCAGAGGTGGGGATGGAGGGTCATTGAGAATTCAAAGCCAACCTGACTATATCTTGAGTTTAAGGCTCATACAGCATCAAGAACAAAAAATAAACCAAACCATAAAAACTTAGATTTTCTGACATCTTGCTGAAATACTACTTATGTGTCTGTCCCTGAAATGTCACTGCTGCCCCCAAGTCCTTACTGATACTACCAACCTTCCATTTTAACTTCTCACAATGCAACTGATAAAGATTTATCTATTTACTGGAACTCAGCACTTCCATAGCTATGTAATTCTCTTTTCCCTTTTTTAAAAGTTACAGCCATTTCACACATCACTGAAAGATTTCTGGCGACCAATGATGGAATTCATACAGCAGGTAATATGATAGAGTACATTGAAGTTAGGATGCAGAATTCTGAAATGTGGGTTCCCACACATTCTCATATAGGTGAGATTTACCGCATAGAGACATGGGCATGAGCAGGTCTGTGTTGTTTCACTTTATTTTTTAGAAACCAGGTTTCATGATGTAGCTCACATTGGCCTTGAACTTAATACATATCCCAGGCTAGCCTCAAACTTATGTCTATGATCCTGCCTCAGCTTCCAAGTGCTGGGATTACAGGTGTGTGCCACCACGCCCAGTCTCATTCGGAGCTGCTGCACTCTGCCTAAGCAGGTATTTTAGTCCACTGAGCTATCTGGCCAGGCCTTGGACTTAATTTTAGCCTCTGTAAGGCTATGGCAAGGTAATCATAAATTCCAGTTTGGTACAAGAAACATAGTGACTTTGTACGACAAACTAAATCTGCTTGGAATGTAATGAGGCTTGTATTCAGCTAAGACAAGAGTGATTTACAGGGAATCTTTTCACAACATCCTCAAAACTAATAATTGGGAATTTAACAAAATTTGCTCTAAGAATAGTCAGAATGGCAAATTAGTTAGAACCTTCTAAAATTAAAACAAGGGCTAGCCAAATAGCTCAGTGGATTAAAGAGCCTTCAAGCAGGCACAAGGACCAGGGGTTCGGTACCCACACCTGCAGTGCCAGCCACACCCCTGGGGGTGCACTATGATAGCCATTGAGACTAGGCATGGTGGTACGTGCCTGTAATCTCAGCTTTTGGGAGGCTGTAATCCGGCGGATCACTATGAGTCTGATCTAGTAGTGAGACCTTGAACACCCTGTACACCGTTCCCTAAAATAGAAAGAAAAAA
>NW_004525058.1:48971-58560 GCF_000260255.1 Octodon degus
TGTTCTAAGTAGGTGCTTTAGACCACTGAGCCATCTTGCCAGCCCTCGTGTAATATTTCTATTTCAGTACTTTGTACTCACTTTTAAGAATAAAAAGTTTAAAACAAAATGAAAAATAAATAAAAATAGAACATGGCAAACAGGCTGAAACTCAGCTCAGTGCAAAGGCCTTAGGTTAAAATTTCTATACCACAAAACAGTAGAAAAATTTAAGATAGGTGTTGATGGGCAGGTATGGGGGAGCTTGCCTGAAATCCTGGCACTTGGGAGACTGCGGAAAGCACTCCTTTGAGTTTGAGTCCAGCATGGTCTGCAGAGTGCATTCAAGACCAGCCTGAACAGCGAGACCTCTTAAACACTCCTCAAATAATTATAAATTTATAGTAGAAATCCCAGTATTTTAGCTGAATGAAAATCTATACTTTAAGGCAAAAATATTACCTGTCACCTTTTCATCTGAAATTATGGAGAAGGAAAATTAATGGCATTCCAGTGTACAGATCACAGGGGAGACTAGCTGGGGGCAGATAGGGTACATGAGCTCAGGAGGGTGGTGACTTACCAGGGTTGGATGAGGTGGCTTGGTATTCAGCCTCCCAGGAATCCAAGCAAGCAGGGGCTCTAAACTCGAGCCTGCAGGAGGTTACTGTGGGACTTTTATTGTCTCCTGATCCCTTCTACCTTTTTAGACAGTGCTTTCCAATCAGAGTGTGGATTCTCAACCTCCACCCAGGTAATCCTGAGTGCTTCTCTGCTTTCTCAGGTTAATACAGAGATAAGATGAAAAGTCCCATTTGAATAGTTAAGATTTAAGAAGTTTTTGGAAAATCATGCGCTGGTAGACTCCACACTGTTGCTGAGTCTTACTCACAATGGAGCATGACAGCGTTGTGTGTGTGATGGGGTAGAGTGTCATCCAGTTTTGACAGTGGACAGAAAACAATCAACCAAAGTTGTGCATGGTGGTTCATGTCTGTAATCCCAGATCTCAGGAGGCTAAGGCAGGAGTATACCTATTTTTTTTTCTTTTTTGAGACAGGATCTCACTATGCAGTTTGAGCTGGTCTTTTGCTTACTTGTCTAGCCCCCAGGTTGGTCTCCAACTCTGAGAGATCCTCCTGTCTTAACTTCCAGAGTGCTGACATTATAGGTGTGCACCACCACACTCCGTTATAGTCATAAATTTGAGGCTATCCTGGAGTACAACATTGTCAGTTTAAGGTCAGACTGAACTACATTGAGAAAACTTATCTTAAAATCAATCAAACAAACAAACAAACAAATCATTAAAAAAAATAACAGGGCTTGTGAAATAGCTCAGCAGGCTAAGTGGCTACTTACACAAGTGAACAGACTGGGGTTGAATCCCCAGCACCATATGTCACATTGACCTCACCGCTGGGCCCACTAGGTCTGCCCACTGAATCTGCCACTGAGTCCAGGCGTGGTGGCACATGCCCATAATCCCAGGACTAGGGAGGCTGGAAACAAAAGGATCACTAGTAAGAATTAGCTTACTAATTCCGAGCTGCATAGTGATACACTATGCCAAAAACATTAAAACAACAATAACAACAAATACAATGGGGGGCCGGGGAGATGGCTCAGCAGAATAAATGCTTACCTAGCAAGCACACAGGCCTGAGTTCAATCCCCAGTTCGGCCAAAAAAAAAAAAAAAAGAAAAGAAAAGATTCTGTTTACTGGGATCCACCAGATTTGGGACAGGGGGGATGGCTCAGTGGAATAAGCGCTTCCCTGGTAAGTGTAAGGGCCTGAGTTCGATCCTCGGTTCTGCCAAAAACAAACAAACAAAAATACAATGAGATAAGCTATGATTGGAAGATGGAGCTGGAACAAGTGAGGGTCCAGGTCAGAGCAAGAGTCTCAGAGAGAACTACAGAGCTATCAGTCCCCGAAGATGCTGTACAAATCTTGGCATAAGGTGGCCAGGGATTAGCCTGGCATTCCCCTGCTGCAGCTGGGTGCCTTCCAGGGAACTCACAGTTGAATGGGTATCTGTAATCCCAGTCTCTGGGAGGATGAGGCAGGAGTATCACAAATTTTAGCCAAGCCTGTGAAACTTAATGATTTAGTTAGATTCTGTCTCCAAATAAATAAAGAGGGCCAGGATATAGTCCAGTGCCAAGGTCCTGTACTCATTCCCCAGTACTGATAAACAAATTGGCATGAGGTTATGATTGGGAATCCTTCCTCCATGCTTTTGAATCGTTAGGGCTTATCTCTCATGAGTCAGGAGAGTGTCTTTCTCAGGGACACTTTCCTTTCTGATATTTATGGGAAATATTTGGTTTCTGTCTCTACTCTCATATGAAGATGGGCTTCTAACTGATCACTATCCATTAGACACCTAGCTGCTCAGACCAGTTTTTCTCTACCAGGCTCTCTCTGTCATATATATATTTGGCATAGGGCCCAGGGGTGGAGCAGGAGTGGCATGTGGTGCAAGGGATCAATCCTCAATCTCTGTGTGTGCCTAAGCAGAATCTTAGTCCACTGAGCTATCTCTCTGGCCTTTAAATTTATGTATTTGGTACAGTGTCTCAATATGGAACTCACACAGCTTGTAGTGTCAGGGATTAAACATGGCCCTTGCACTTGCATGTAGGCATTTAGACCACTGAACTATCTCTGTGGCCCCAGGCCTGTAGTTCTTTACCTTCCATATCTCTACTAAGCCCAGATCATCCCCTCCATCATGCTCCCTTGAAAACGTCCATGCCTCTTCATAGACTGCAGAGGACCTCAGAGTTTTTTTAGAATGCTATTCCTTCCACAGCTTCATGTGACTCATGTTGGGCTTGACCATTGAGGCTGTGGGATCTGGGAGTGATACAGCATATGTGGCTGCAAAGTAAGCAGGTGGCAGTCAGGCTAAGTGAGAATCTGAAAGGCAAAACGCAGGCTGAGAATGTTCCAAGCATGAGATAAACCAAATCTTCCCTACCCTATCAGCTCCTTGGGGACAGTGGCGTGCAGCTATCCCTTGCTGTCCATACTGTGCTGGTTCAGGGGTGTTGGGAAGTCTCTGAAGACAAAGCCTGCACTGCCACATAGAACCCTATCATTCAAAGATAGAGCCTAGGGTGTGGAGGACCACCTGAGCAGCTCTCCTTGAAAGAAAAGCGACTGTCTCCATTTTGACTGAGATTGACCCTATTTCCTATGTACAGAGCTGGCTAGGACTTCTGTTTATCAATTGGCCTTAGGTAAATGTAGACCACCCAGCTAGCTCAGCTCACAATGATCACCTTCTTCCAACAATTCTCAGTCAATCTTCCTCAAGCCACTCCCCCACTGAATAAAAACCAGGTGAGGCCCTGGGTCGCTCTCTTGGTTCCAGAAAGCCATCTTCATGGCTTGACTTAGAGCCCCTTGATTCCCCGATGATGGAAAATATAATTTAGTGTCTTTATTTTTGCCGTGGATTGCATTGTAAGTGGTAGATTGGAATCAACTTGATGAGATTCCAATAACGTAACTTTGGGATTACAAATATTGGCTTCTTGGACTGAGACGAGGTCCTGGAAGTGTCTCCTACACTAGGGAGCTAGGGAGATGGCTAAGTTAGAATAAGTGCTTCCCTGGCAAGCTTAAGGGTCTGAGTTCAATCCCTGGTTATGCAAAAAAAAAAAATCAAAGATAGAGCCAGTGCATTTGCCATGGAGCTCTCCTCCTGGAAGTATTTATGATCAATCACTTTCCTCTGTGGACCCATAATCTCCTTGATCAGAAAATTTGGGACACAACTGAGATACAGGATGTTACAGTACAGGTTCTTCTATGTCTTGAGTCCTCACTGACCTTGAAAGGCTAGGGCCAAAATATTGGCTGTCCTTCAAGATCTTCTTTTTCTCTAATTTTTGGTCTGCAAACTTCAGTTGTTAACACTCCAGGAGAGAAGCTTAACGATATCATTACCCTATAACATAGGCAGTTGAGCTTAAGGAGTCACATGGAGAGAAAATTTCTCTCAGGCTTTCACAGAGCAAATTGGTCAAGCAATGGCCGTGACTCATCCACATGGCTGACACTGACAAAGGATCTACAAACTGCAGTACAGGGTTTCAGTGTAAATCTTGAGGGGATTTGACTGACCTTGGCAGTAAAAAGTTACATTTCTTGCTATATAGGTCTTGCTTTATCTTGGTAATAACCATCCAGCAGCAAGTATAAAAATAAAGTATAAAAAGTAAAGCCATGTTAATATGCTGAGCTGTAAAAGCCTCAAGTCAACAAATTCTGACATTGCCAGTCCTACAGATAACCCACTACTATATTGAACTACTGGACTATGTTGGATTATTTTCTTGAACTCATGCACCTACAAAATTTAGATGGCAATGGAATGCTCATCTCTGACAAAACTAAACAAAAAAGATGATACAAATGAAGGACTATTTTGTATCTGCATATATAAAATAATTAGGATAGATACACAGCTACTTTCTCTTAATTCAGTGAGATTTGTACTAATAGTGTTCAGACAGGATAACATGTCTGCATCTTGTACTATGAATAACCACTATAATGACAATAATATGCAATGTATTAATTATTGAAACTGTCCTACTAATCAGTTTTGAAACTGTCTCATTGCCATTTATTTATTTATTTATTTATTTATTTATTTATTTTGGTGGAACCAGAGATTGAACTCAGACCCTTGCTCTTGCCAGGGAAGCGCTTATTCTACTGAGCCATCTCCCTGGCCCCCTCATTGCTATTTGTTTTTCAATAAAATTAAATTTTAAAATGTATTCAGTTAGGAGCTTTAGTCTTGTGCAATGATCACCACCATCACCTAATTCCAGAATGTGCTTTGTGTCCACGTCCACTAGCAGCCACACCTCATTTCCCCATCCCCCATCCCCCAGCAGGCACTAACCAGCATTCTGTGAATGGAGTGGTGCAATACGTGGCCTTTGGTGTCTGGAGACTTGTGCTTAGTGCAAAGTTATTGGGAGCCATCTATGCCACATCCAGTGTCTGTACTTCATTTCATGGCTGAACAATGTTCCTCATCGTATCTCTGTTACCTTTGGTTTATTCATTCATTATTTGGTGGGAAAGTGGAATGTTTTTGTTCTTAGCTCCCATGACTAATGTTCATGTACACATAAATGCATGTCTTTTGTTAACACATGCAAGCATATGTTTGTCTTTCTCTGGGTGTCTGTGTCACAGAAGAAATGCTGAAACACATGCTTGGCTGCTTCACTTTTCATACAAGTGCCTAAATCCCCAAACAACTTTCTGTTTTCCTTGTCATCAAAGCCACCACAACACGTGCTCCTGTGACTCTAGCTGTCTTTTTCTGTCAGAGGGTGCATGTACCTTCTTGTCCCCTATGTCACCCCAGTTAATCCTGCTCTGGTGGTGACGGGGGTGGGGGCTGGAGCCCTTTCCCTTCCTGAGTAGGTGGGGTGGGGGATAGTGAGGAAAGCTGACAAGCAGGAGGAGCTATATACCCTGTGCTCATTTTCTTCCTCTTTCCCAGCTTTTTGCTTTGCTTTGCTTTTTGCTTTATTTTGCTTTGTGCTTTGCTTTGCTTTCTTATTTTGTATTTTAGAATACAGTCTGCAGGGTCTCACTACGTAGATCAGACTTGCAGTGATCCTCCCAAGAGCTGGGATTACAGGCAGGTGCCACCACATGCAGTCTCAATCACAATCATAGCATGCCCCAGGGGTGGGGCCAGCATGGCAAGCCTGGGATTGAACTCCCAGCCACTGTGTCTACCTAGGGAGGTGCTTTAATCTGCTGAGCTATTTAGCCAGACCTTTCTCTTTTTCTCTTTCTCTTTCTCTTTTTCTATCTCTTTCTCCCTTCTCTTTCTTTTTCTTTTTCTCTTTCCTCTCTCTCTCTCTCTCTCTCTCTCTCTCTCTCTCTCTCTCTCTCTCTCTCTCTCTCATCTCATGTATCCCAGGCAGTACCTGAATTCACAGTGATCCTCTTACCTCAGCCTCTTGAGTGAGGGATTACAAGCACGTCCTTATATATCCAGCCTTCAGCCCCTCCTCTTTTTCTCCCTCTGAAGTGCTGGTGACTAAAAAATATCCTCATGTATGGTAAGAAAAATTCTACTGCTGAAATACATCCCCTGTCTATTATTTTATCTTTTCGGGGGCATGGTACTGGGGACTGAACTCATGAGTCCTCTATCATGCAGCTAAATGCCCCAGCTTTTCTTATTTTATTTTGAGACAAGATCTTGCTAAGTTTCATAGTCTGGCCTGGAACTTACCATCCCTGCCTTAGCCTCCCCAACTAAGTGAGACTGCAGGCCTACACCACGGCACTTGGACACCTCTACTGATGTCTGCAGCACCTGGGAGAAGCCTTGTATATCCACATCTATGGCCACAGGTTGGGCTCCTTCACCTGAGACCTACAAGGAAGGATTTGGGGAGCTTTCAGCTGTACTCATTCCTGTCACCACTGCCCCTCTCTGGAATCTAGTCCCGTTCTAGGGTGAAGGGCCTTGAGGACTAGAGCAAAGGCTCAGGGATGAGGGGGACAATGACTGGGTTTGTGGTGGCCAAGCCAGCAGAAGGATGAGTGTGGCTCTCCTGAGCTCCCTGCCTTTGCCTAGGCACAGCTTCTCTCTAGAATGTGTCGCCCCCTGCAGGTATGAGAGCAAACTCACTGTAAAGCAGAATTAATTATCTGCAGGCTGTGCCTTTTCCCCCACTGGTGCGTGTCTCACAACGCCACCTGCAGCCTGCCCTTGCCCTTGCATGACAACAGCCTCACTTTGGAACAACAGTCCCTCCCCTGCAGTGGTGTACAGGGAAGCTAGCATTCCCATATAGTCCCCAGTTTGCAGCTGTTGCCCATTTCAATGACGGCATTTGGCCAGTTTCAAGTTATTACCGTGAAGCCACTGCACCTAGACTCAGGAAGAGATGTGCACCGGGTTGCATGTCACATGTGCAGGTCTATTGCCCTCCTGCCATACTGGCAGGTTCTCGACTGTGACAGCATGAGTAGCTACCATTAGAAAGCCTTACTTCACGACCTGAAGACACGACAAGGCCGGGGTCAGCCCATTCCAGGGACTCTACCTTGTCTTCCTCTTTGCCCCTATCACATCAGTTTCTTGCCATTTACCTTGAAATGTCATGGCCACACATCAGCTATGTTAAGGCCTATGATGGTATGGATGTCACACAAACACCTTCATATGATTGATTGATTGATTGAGTACTGGGAATAAAACTCATTATTTTATATTTGTCAAACAGATACTACGCCACTGGACTGTATCACCAAACATGATTTTTGTCTTGTTTTGTTTTGAATTTGAGTTAGAGTATCACTATGTAGGTCAGGCTAGCCTTGAACTCACTATGTAGTTGAGGCTGGTCTCAAACTTATGGCAATTATCCTGCCTCAGCTTTCTAAGTACTGAGATTATAGAAATATGCCACCACCTTTACAGTATTTTTAAGTCTATTTGCATTGTTTTTCAAACTCCTTCATATTTATAAAAAAGTATGCCAGCTTCAGTGGTGCATGCTTATAATTATAGCTACTCCAGATGCTGAGGTAACCTGGACAATTTAACAAGACTTGGTCTCACAGTATATATCAAGCCAGGTGTGGTGGTGCAAGCCTGCAATCCTACAATTAAGGTGATTGAAACAGGATGATGACTTCAGATTCTAGGCCATTCTAGGCCATACAGTGAGTTTAAGACCAGCCTGAATCACATAGTGAGACTGTGTCTCAAAAGAAAAAAAAAGCCAGCCAAATAGCTCAGCAGATTAAAGCACTTGCTTAGGCAGATGCAGGGGCCAGAAGTTTGATCTCTGGGCCTGCCATGCCAGCCCTGCCCCGGAGCATGCTGAGAGAGAGATTGAGAATGGGTGTTGTGGCACATGCCTGTAATCCTAGGACTCGTGAGGCTATAAACAGGAAGATCACTATGTCTGATCTATGCAATGAGACCCTGTACACCCTGTCCTAAATATAAAAAAGTAAAAATAAAGATAAACACAACAATTAAAAAGTACCAGGGTGTGTCTCAGTGCTCCAGTGCTTGCACGGCATGCGTGGATACCTGGATTCAATACTCCATCCCAAAATAAATGCGCAAAATACTTTGGAAGGCTAAATAACGAGAACATGAAAAATCATGTCTATCTTTGTCCAATTTGTCTCACAATTTAAGAAAAAAATAAAAGGCCCAGTGATTTATCTCAATGATAGAGTTTACCATATGGGAGACCCTGGGTTCAATTTTTTTTTTAATGGATCCAGGGTTTGAACTAAGGCCCTTGTATTTTCAGGGAAGCACTTATTCTACTGAGCCATCTCCTCAGTACCCTGGGTTCTATTTTCAATTCTAGAAAATTTAAGAAATTTATTATTTATTACTTAACTGAGGATGTAGCTAACAGTGAAGGTCCTGAGTTCAATCTCTTATATCTCAAAAATTTATTTATTTATTTAATTTTTGGCAGAACTGGGGATTGAACTCAGGCCCTTGCGCTTGTCAGGGAAGTGCTTATTCTACTGAGCCATCTCCCCGGCCCTCAAAAGTTAAAAAAAAAAATATTGCCAAAGTTTAAACTTGAAAATTTGTACGTGACCCTACCTTTGATAGTACCTAAGAAAGTAGGATAAATTTCAACAATTTTTTTCAATATTGTAATTGTTTCATTTTCTTCCTTCCTTCCTTTCTTTTTTTCTTTCCTTCTTTCTTTCTGAGACAGGGTCTTTCTTGCTGTGTAGTTCAGGCTGTTCTTGAACTCACTATGTAATCCAGACTGTTGGACACCATTTTGCAATGAGCCAGATTTGATAAGTTATAAATACACCATTTGTATTTGACCCCCAGGCCCACAAGCTGCACCTGCCCTGCCCCCATGGCATGCTGAGCCATCCATGAAGTCCAGGCGTGGTGGTAGATGGCTATAATCCCAGAGTTGGGTAGCTGAAAAACAGAAGGCTTACTATGAGTCTGAACTTCATATTGAAACCCTATACCAAATATATAAAAGTGGGGGAAAAATCCAAAAATCTCCAGCCAGGTGTACTGGTACAAATTTTGAGTATCTTTCTCAAAAATAATTTCTGCTTCTTTTTAAAAAAATTAATCAATTAATTAATTTGATACAGGGTCTCACTATGAATTTCAGAATTGTCATCCTCCTGTCTCAGCCTCTCAGCACTGTGCTTACAGGCATGCACCACCACACCGGTTTTGGGGTGGCACAGCACACCGGGGGTCCCAGGTCCAGCAGAGGATATGGCATTGGGGCTCTAACTCAGGTCCTTATGTTTGCCAGGTGTGGCTTCAGTCACCGAGCTATCTCTCCAGCACCACTCTCTGTTTCTTAAACATGATTTTTCTGTGTCATCATAGAAAAAAAAGAAAGAAAAGAAAAAGAGACTGCAGGTAAAAAAGAGAGCAGTGGTTCTGGATACAGAACTCTGGTTTGGTGGTAGTTTCTGGGTTAATTTTCTCTTTTGCTGGGATGAAATAACAGCACTGCAAATTAAGAAGGAAAAGTTTATTTTTTCTCACAGTTTGTGGAGGTTTTGGTTCATACTTGGCTGGA
>NW_004525058.1:59385-60742 GCF_000260255.1 Octodon degus
TTCTCCAAGAATTTGTTCAAATTCTTGTCTGTGAACACCTGTACAAATGAAAAGTTAAATGCTTCAAACATTCAGTGGCACAAGAAAAACATTTCCATTTGAAAAGGAACAAACAAAAGGATATAAACCATTGGGATCAAAGCAAGTCCAAAATCCATCAGGGCAAACATTAAGTCCTATAGTTACACATTCAACATCCAAGGCAATCTGTGGCAAATAGTCGGCTGCCTGTGGCTCTGCTTCTATGGTAATGTTGGTAGTACTTCTCATGTTTCTCCCTATGCCTGCTTTGCTGCTTTCTTGCAACTTTTCTTAGGAGATCCACATCTCTGGCTCTTGCAAATTTATGGAGACTTAGCTGCAGTTTAAGCTTTTGACACACAGCTTCACATAGTATCCTCTCAGGGGCACAATGCCTGGCTTCCCAGACCTTCTGAAATCTAGGTAGAAGGCTTCTTATCCTCAGAAATATTGCACAGTGCAAGCATGTAAAACCAGCACCACACTGATTATGCCAGGGTCTACTGTCATCTGGAGCAGTAGTCAGGTTCTGTTCTTTCTTCTGTGCAGAGGATTGCTGAGCACTCTGAACCTCATCCTGAGGAACAAATTCTCTATGATTGAAGCATTCTGTAACCTAGTGTGGCCATTGCCATCATCCTGGCACATGACACTCTGTGGATTTCTTCTTGACTCCAAGTCTTTTACTTTTGCCATTTTGAAGATGCAAATGGTGGAGACCAGCTGCTTCTTATGATGCTCTTGGGCCATTATCTTTATTACTGTTTATTCTTTGTAATGGAGATCTCCTCAGATCTATCTTTGCAGTACAGAGTCTTATAAGAGCCACCTTCTTGGCCAAATCCATGTTTTAAATCATCTGCATGACATTTTACTCTTGATTCTCAATAAAAATTTGGTTATAATCTTGCAACAGTTAATATAGCACCTTCCCAATAATAGACTGCATTGAATTTTGTATTTATCCATCCAAGCAGGATGCAGACTGCATTTCTGCTAAAGCACAGCATGCTACCTGGGCCCAGCAGCCAAGGCAATTCTGAGTTGAGGCCTCCTGAGCTCCATCTCTAATGGTGGCATTTCCATCAGGAAATGCAGTCTCAAGTCAGTCTCTAAGGTCAGTGCAGACAGTGATGACCACTGCATTGCAACTTACAGAAGAGGGTAAGGTTCATGCCAGGAGAGAAAGGGCTCCTCTGTTTTGCTAAGAGGGGCATTTATGTCACCTGTAAACTGTTGATGCAGAAGGTGACAGCTCATTTGAGTATCTCTGTGACACTCCTTCCAGCCTGTGACTAGGGAACAACTTCCACAGAACAGAAGTGCGATAGACCCA